>NC_054467.1:266596507-266719253 GCF_017639515.1 Carcharodon carcharias
AAATCATGCTTGACAAATCTATTGGAATTTTTCGAGGAAGTAACTAGTCAAGTTGATGAGGGAAAGCCAGCAGATTTGGTTTATTTGGACATTCAGAAGGCTTTCTACAAAGTCCCACATAAGAGATTAGCGTGTAAAATTAAAACGCATGGGATTGGGGGTAGTGTATTGAGATGGACAGAAAACTGGTTGGCAGACAGGAAACAAAGAATAGGAATAAACGGGTCTTTTTCCGAATGGCAGGCAGTGACTAGTGGGGTACTGCAGGGATCAGTGCTGGGACGCCAGCTATTCACAATATGTATTAATGATTTAGATGAAGGAACTAAATGTAATTTCTCCAAATTTGCAGATGACACAAAGCTGGGTGGGAGGGTGAGCTGTGAGGATGATGCAGAGAATCTTCAGTGTGATTTGGACAAGCTGAATGAGTGGGCAAATGCATGGCAGATGCAGTATAATGTGGATAAATGTGAGGTTATCCATTTTGGTAGCAAAAACAGGAAGGCAGATTATTATCTGAATAGCTAGAAATTGAGAGAGGGGAATGTGCAACGAGACCTGGGTGTCCTTGTACACCAGTCGCTGAAGGTAAGCATGCAGGTACAGCAGGTGTTAAAGAAGGCAAATGTTATGTTGCCCTTCATGGCGAGACGATTCGAGTACAGGAGCAGGGATGTCTTGCTGCAATTGTACAGGGCCTTGGTGAGACCACACCTGGAATATTGTCTGCAGTTTTGGTCTCCTTATCTGAGGAAGGATGTTCTTGCTGTAGAGGGAGTGCAGCGAAGGTTTACTCGACTGATTCCTGGGCTAGCGGGACTGACATGAGCAGAGATTGAGTGGATTAGGATTATATTCTCTGGAGTTCAGAAGAATGAGGGGGGATCTCATAGAAACTTATAAAATTCTAACAGGACTAGACAGGGTAGATGCAGGAAGGATGTTCCCGATGGTGGGGGACCAGGGGTCACTGTCTGGGGATATGGAATAGACCATTTAGGACTGAGACGAGGAGAAACCTCTTCACCCAGAGAGTGGTGAGCCTGTGGCATTCGCTACCACAGAAAGTAGTTGAGGCCAAAATACTGTATGTTTTCAAGAAGGATTTAGATATAGCTCTTGGGGTGAAAGGGATCAAAGGATATGGGGAGAAAGCGGGAGCAGGCTATTGAGTTGGATGATCAGCCATGATCATAATGAATAGTGGAGCAGGCTGGAAGGGCCGAATGGCCTACTCCTGCCCCTATTTTCTATGTTTCCATGTTTCTGTGAATTCAGGAGTTGGTGAGGTTTTTTGTAAGTGAGACTGCAAGATGGGTTTTGAAATTGCAAAGACTTGTCTGAGAGTCAGAAATTGCGAAGATAAAGAAGGAAGAAAGAGAAAAAGAAAGAGGGAGAGAGAGAGAATTTCAAATGAAAATGTTGGCAGTTCAGTACAAGAAGCCAGGAGTTGAGAAAGGACGCATCTTCAGAGTAGAACCCAGGGGGGAGATGTTTAAATTTGTACAAGCTCTTCCAAAGTTTGAGGGGAAAGATATTGAAGCATTCTTTACTTATTTGGAGAAGATAGCTAAACAGATGAAATGGCCACAGGAAGATTCGATGTTATTGTTACAGTCTAAGCCGGTCGGTAGAGCACATGAGGTATATACTTTGCTGCCTGAAGAGGTATCGGGGAATTATGATGTGGTGAAAAAAGCTATTTTGAGTGCATATGAGTTGGTTTCTGAGGCATACAGGCATAAATTTGGGAATATGAGAAAACATATATTGAGTTTGAGAGAATAAAATAAAGTAATTTTGACCAGTGGATACGGTCTATAAAAATAGAGACAGCTCTGAGAGAGGTAATTCTTTTGGAAGGATTTAACCATTCAATTCCTTCGGTAGTGAGAACTCATGTGGAGGAACAGAGGGTTGATCCTGTGAGGCAAGTAGCAGAGAGAGCTGATGATGATGAGTTGCTGCATAGAGCTATAAACATTTTTTTAGTCAGCCTTTTAAAACCGAAAAGGATAGAAAGTGGGAAGATGAAAGGCAGGCAGGCAGTCAGGAAAGAGGAGTAGTTGGAGATTCCAAGGGAATCTTTTCTCTTCTCAGAATCAAAAGGAAGGTGCTGAGGATAGGAATGATATTTGGAAATTGAGGTGTTTCCATTTTAATGAAGTGAGGCACACAAAGTCAGTGTGTTGGAAATTGCAGGGAAAATCTGTTAGAATTATTGAGGTGCAGAACAGTTCTGGAAGTAAAAGTACTGTGGATTCTGAGGTTCAGGTACAGGAGAAACCAATGGTTTGTGTAAAAGTAAAACAGGGAGAATCAATGATAGGTAAAGAAGTGGGGATGTGTTCACAATTTACTCGAGAATTCTGAGGAGCAGGTTGCAGGAATGTTTAGAGATTTTGTGTGTGAAGGGACAGTCTTTCCATGTGTACAGGGTGGAGTAGGTAAAGATGTTATAATTTTAAGAGACACAGGGGCGAGTCAATCCTTAATGTTGTGGGATAGTGATATTTGTTGTTCAGAGGGAGTATTGCAGGAGCAGGTGATAACAAGTGGAGATGTTTGTGTCAAAATCCATGTCATAGTTGTTTAAGGAAGTAATGACCAGTTTGGGAATAAAACAGTTTAAGTCAACAGCTTATCACCCAGAATCACAAGGAGCTTTGGCAAAATGACATCAAACAAAAAAATGATATAAATGCATACCGTCAGGATTATCCACAGGATTGTGACAGAGGAATTCCATTCTTGTTGTTTGCTGTTAGAGACGCTCCTAATGCATTGACTGGTTTTAGCTCTTTTGAACTAGTTTATGGTCATGAGGTATGGGGACCACTGAAATTGATTCATGAGAAATTGGTGGGTCAAAATTGAGAAACTGCTTTCCTGGATTATGTATCACATTTCAGGGAAAGATTGAATAGAGCATGTGAGTTGGCTAAAGAACATTTAAAGTAATGAAAATGAAGGCAGACAACGGAACTATAGCTTGCAACCTTGTTTCTGCTAGTTCTGTTACCAGCACTAGGTAATTCATTAAATGCAATGTTTAGTGGGCCTTACAGGATTGAAAAGAAATTGAGTGAAGTAAATAATTTAATAAATACCCTGAGAAAGAAGAAAGAAGCAGAGGGTGTATCATGTAAATATGCTTTTATGGCAAGGAAGAGGAACAAAAAGAGATGTTAGTGATGGTGGATGATGAGAAAGAGGTAGAAGTGCAGGACTCTGAAATTGATTTTCCTCTCATCAAATTGGATAATGAGGGGGTGCTTGAATATTTAAGTGAAATATTGAGTTCCCTTCCAAACAACTGTCAAAGTGACTTGGAAATGCTATTGCAGTCACACAAACCTAATTGTGGGAATAAGTTGGGAAAGACAGATTGAGCTATACATGATGTCGCTGGACAGTTTCATCTTCAATAAGGCAACGTCCTCACAGATTAAATCCGGCAAAGCTATCACAAGTACAGAAAGAAATTGATTTCATGCTTCAAAATGATATCATTGAGTCTAGTTGCATTAGTTTGTCTATTATACCGAAACCAGATAGAACACAAAGACTGTGTGTGGACTATCGAAAGGTAAGTGCGGTGACAAAAGCAGATTCATATCCCATGCCACGCTCAGAGGATTGCATTGAGAAAGTGGGACAATCGAAATTTATCACAAAGATTGACTTGCTAAAGGGATATTGTTAGGTACTATTATCAGAGAGAGCAAAGGAGATATCGGCTTTTGTAATGCCAAATGGACTATATCAGGTTAAAGTCATGCCATTTGGCATGAGAAATGCACTTGTGACATTTCAAAGACTGACAAACAAAGTAATTGTGGGTCTAAGCAATTGTGTGGTTTATACTGATGATCTGAGTTTTAGTCAAACATGGGAGGAGCATTTACAGCATCTGGAAGAATTATTTTCTTGATTACAAGAAACTAATTTGGTGAAGAACTTGGCTAAAAGTGAATTTTCAAGAGCCAAGCAGCAAGGTAATAATCGGAAACACGAGGGGCACTCTGGCCCCCCCACCCGCCTGCCCTACCCTCTGGCCTGGCCTGCCCCCATGACCTACCCTCTGGATTTGCATCACCTCCATTGCCCCTCTGCAGAACCCTTCGACCAGCCATTGCGAGATACTTTCCCAAGGCTGCCAGGCCTTCCTTTATACAATGGGGTCACCATTGGACCCGGCAGGCTGAGTGCGCCTGCCACCACCCGCCCACTCCCGCTAAGCACTGGAGACGTGAAGTACGCTGGACGGGCCTTACTTGGCTCGCCTGCATAAAATGGCGGCGCGGACTTGATCGTTCACACCTGCTCCCGCTCCGCCCCCCTTTTTGGCATGGTGAGCCTGGGGGGTGCGGGTCCCTCATGCTGACGCATAAAATGACGCACGGTGATGTCGGGTGGGTGTCCCAACGTCACCGCACGTCAATTAGATTCTCACTTTGGCCGGTTGCACACCCGCCAACCCGTCAAAGGCCTATTAAGGCCTGTGGAAAACTAATTGAACTAATAAAATGAGCTGCCCGTCCAACCTTAAGGTTGTCGGACAGGTGAAGATCCCAGGCGGCCTTCGCATTTTTCATGGAACCTCATCCGCGGGTGGAATGAGATTCCATGAAGTGTTTATAAATTAAATACATTTTTTTTAAAAATTCATTGGCATTGTCACATGAGGGGACATGATTTAAAAGTTTTTAATTTCTTTATTTAGATGTTTAAAACTTAAATTAATCCCCCTGAGGCACAGGCCCGCCCACGTAAAATGGTGGCGCGGACCCGGTTGTGGGGGGCGGGGGGGGGGCGGTGGGGGTGGGGTGTGTGCGCCGATCAGGTTCCCACCCACCCCCACACAACCGCCCCGGCGGGGGGAAATTTCTCCCCTATGTGCGTGTCTTAATGGGATTGAAGCCAGCTAGCCTGGGTGCTTTGGTGTATAGTAGTTTTGAGATGTTAAACAGTAAGGAGGTTAAGGTAAAGAGTACGTTTGCATTTTGTTGAATAAACCATTCAAACACTGGGGGTGAAATCTTGCAACTAGCTAGGAGTCACTAAGCAATGTGTTTATATCACTAATAAAATTGGTACTATGGAAGAAGTTTTATTGTTGGAAGAGGTGGAGCTCAAAGGGCTTGGTGATACAATGAGAATTTGCATTCAAAGGGGGAAAGCTAGATATATACAGAAAAAAAGAGTTTTGGGAGTAAGTCAGAGGGAACTAAGATCTAAGCAGCCTGTAAGCCTACAACAGTGCGAAGGAACAAATTGAAAGGAACCTCGTTTTCAATTCGGAAGATAAACTGTGCTTTGCCTGGTGTTTGTTTAAGTCTATGGGTTATTGTTGCCTTGGGAAAGATTACCTGGGGAGTGATTAATTTGGGGGTTTGTTTAATAGCTATTATGGTAGTAATTTATAGATATGTGTATGTATTTATTACCTTGTAAAATTAATAAATGTATAATTTAATTTATATAAAAATGTGTGGAAGCTTGGTGGTTTCATTTCTGAATTCAGAGCTGCATCTCAAACATACCAATTGAAAATATAGGTTATGACAGTTCAAAGTTTCTCTCAGGGATTTTGAATAACTCAGCCTTTATCAACCGCTGTGTCATAACAGTCTTTACGGGAATATATTTGCCCTGTACTCTCACTATTTCCTCCTTGAATGCCTCTCACTGCTCTGACACCCTTTTGTTTGCAAGTAGCTGCTCCCAGACATGGATTCATAGAGGTCTACAGCACAGAAAAAGGTCCTTCGGCCCATCAAGTCTGCACTAGTCAAACAAGTACCTAACTATTCTAATCCCACTTTCCAGCTTTAGGCCCGTAACCTTGTATGCCATGGCATCGCAAGTGCACATCCAAATACTTCTTAAACGTTATGAGGGTTTCTGCCTCCACCACACTTTCAGGCAGTGAGTTCCAGATTCCCACCACCCTCTGGGTGAAAAAATTCTTCCTCATATCCCCTCTAAACCTCCTGCCCCTTACCTTAAATCTATGCCCCCTGGTTATTGATCCCTTCACCAAGGGGAAAAGTTCCTTCCTGTCTACCCTATCTATTTCCCTCATAATTTTATACACCTCAATCATGTACCCTCTCAATCTCCTCTGCTCCCGGGAAAATAACCCCAGACTATCCAATCTCTCCTCATAATTAAAACTCTCCAGCCCAGGCAACATCCTGGTAAATCTCCTCTGCACTCTGTCTAGTGCAATCACATCCTTCCTATAATGTGGATTCCAGAACTACACGCAATACTCTAGCTGTGGCCTAACCAGCGTTTTATACAGTTCCAGCATAACCTCCCTGCTCTTTTCCTCGGCTAATAAAGGCAAGTATCCCATATGCCTTCTTAACCACCTTATCTACCTGTCCCGCTACCTTAAGGGTACATGCACACCAAGATCCCTCTGATCCTCAGTACTTCCCAGAGTCCTACCATTCATCGTGTATTCCCTTGCCTTGTTTGTCCTGCCCAAGTGCTTCACCTCACAATTATCCAGATTAAGCTCCATTTGCCACTGATCAGCCCATCTGTCCAGCCCGTCTATATCCTCCTGTGACCTAAGGCTATCCTCCTCACTATTTACCACCCCACCAATTTTCATGTCATCTGCGAGCTTACTGATCAACCCTCCTACATTCAAGTCTCAATCATTTATATATACCACAAACAGCAAGGGATCCAACACCGATCCCTGTGGAACCCTACTGGACACAGGCATCCAGTCACAAAAACACCCCTCGACCATCACCCTCTGCTTCCTGTCACTCATCCAATTCTGGAACGAATTTGCCAAATTGCCTTGGATCCCATGGGCTCTTACCTTCGTTATCAGTCTCCCATGCGGGACTTTATCAAAAGCCTTGCTGAAGTCCAAGTAGACTACATCAAACACATTACCCTCATCTACACACCTTGAATGCCTGTCACTGCCCTGACATTGTTTTGTCTGCAAGTAGCTGCTCCCAGTTGTAGGCCAGAATTTTTCTGCTGGGGGTGGGGCCCACTCGCCGATGCGAAAATGATGCAGGATGACATCAGGGGTTCCCCCGACATCATCCCACCCCATTTAAATATTCAGGAAGGCGGGGCAGCGCCGCGAAATCAGCTGTCCGCCCGCCGACCTGTCAATGGCCAATTGAGGCCATTGACAGGGTAGTTAACCCAATTAAAGTCCCTGCCCATCCAACCTGAAGGCTGGTGGGCAGGCCAGGAGCCTCAGCGGGCTTCTGAAAAAACATGAAACCTGATCCACTGGCGGGATGAGGTTTCATGTCTGTTTTTAAAAACTTTAATAAACTTTATCTGATGTTTATTAACATGTCCCATCTCGTGTGATATGTTAATTTTTTTTTATTTTTTAAGTTTATAAAACTTTCAGCGATCTCCCTGAGACAGCACTTAGTCTCAGGGAGATGTGCTGTCTTTTGCGCGCATGCATGAAAGAGTACAGACTGACTGACAGCTGGGGAGTCCCTTCCCCCCTGCACCGGAGATTACTATCTTCAAAGTCCTGCTTTACAATTTCCTACCTAACTCCCTGAAGTCTGCTTGCAGGACCTCATTTCTCTTTCTTCCTATGCCATTGGTCCCAACATGGACCACGACCTCTGGCTGTTCACCCACCCCCTTCAGAATGCCCTGCAGCTGTTCCATTACATCCTTGACCCTGGCACCCGGGAGGCAACATAGCACCCTGGAGGGGTGGCTGCCGAAACGCCTGTCCACTCCCCTCACTAATGAATCCCCTACCACTGTTGCCCTTCCACACTTCTTCCTTTCCCCGCCACTTCTTCTGCCTGGTGGTCACCCATTCCCTCTCTGCTTGCACTTCCTTAAGCTGAGGAGTGACCACGTCCTGAAACGTGCCATCCATGAACCTCTTAGCCTCTTGAATGCATTTTTGTGCCCCCAGCTGCCACTCAATCTCCAAAGCCCGGAGCTCGGGTTGCTCCAGTCAGAGGCATCTCCTGCGCACATGGTGATCCAGACCGCCAGGAACGTCTAGGATTTCCCACATAGTGCAAGATGTGCAAATCACAGGACTGAGCTCCCCAAACATAACTTAACTGAATAGAATATGGACCCTTGCTTTTATTTTACCCTATACTTGAGTATAGACGATGCTAGATCCTCTGGATAGACTAGACCCTCTAGGTGCTGCTGACTACCTGTCCCAGGGCCCTCCTCTCATACTCTCCTCTAGGTGCTGCTGACTGCCTGTCCCAGGGTCCTCCTCTCACACTCTCCTCTAGGTGCTGCTGACTGTCCCAGGGTCCTCCTCTCACACTCTCCTCTAGGTGCTGCTGACTGTCCCAGGGTCCTCCTCTCACACTCTCCTCTAGGTGCTGACTGCCTGTCCCAGGGTCCTCCTCTCACACTCTCCTCTAGGTGCTGCTGACAGTCTGTCCCAGGGTCCTCCTCTCACACTCTCCTCTAGGTGCTGCTGACTGTCCCAGGGTCCTCCTCTCACACTCTCCTCTAGGTGCTGCTGACTGACTGTCCCAGGGTCCTCCTCTCACACTCTCCTCTAGGTGCTGCTGACTGTCCCAGGGTCCTCCTCTCACACTCTCCTCTAGGTGCTGCTGACTGTCCCAGGGTCCTCCTCTCACACTCTCCTCTAGGTGCTGCTGACTGTCCCAGGGTCCTCCTCTCACACTCTCCTCTAGGTGCTGCTGACTGACTGTCCCAGGGTCCTCCTCTCACACTCTCCTCTAGGTGCTGCTGACTGTCTGTCCCAGGGTCCTCCTCTCACACTCTCCTCTAGGTGCTGCTGACTGTCCCAGGGTCCTCCTCTCACACTCTCCTCTAGGTGCTGCTGACTGTCTGTCCCAGGGTCCTCCTCTCACACTCTCCTCTAGGTGCTGCTGACTGTCTGTCCCAGGGTCCTCCTCTCACACTCTCCTCTAGGTGCTGCTGACTGTCCCAGGGTCCTCCTCTCACACTCTCCGCTAGGTGCTGACTGCCTGTCCCAGGGTCCTCTCACACTCTCCTCTAGGTGCTGCTGACTGTCTGTCCCAGGGTCCTCCTCTCACTCTCTCCTCTAGGTGCTGCTGACTGTCCCAGGGCCCTCCTCTCACACTCTCCTCTAGGTGCTGCTGACGGCCTGTCCCAGGGTCCTCCTCTCACTCTCTCCTCTAGGTGCTGCTGACTGCCTGTCCCAGGGTCCTCCTCTCACTCTCTCCTCTAGGTGCTGCTGACTGCCTGTCCCAGGGTCCTCCTCTCACTCTCTCCTCTAGGTGCTGCTGACTGCCTGTCCCAGGGTCCTCCTCTCACACTCTCCTCTAGGTGCTGCTGACTGTCTGTCCCAGGGTCCTCCTCTCACTCTCTCCTCTAGGTGCTGACTGACTGTCCCAGGGTCCTCCTCTCACACTCTCCTCTAGGTGCTGCTGACTGTCCCAGGGTACTCCTCACACACTCTCCTCTATGTGCTGCTGACTGTCCCAGGGTCCTCCTCTCACACTCTCCTCTAGATGCTGCTGACTGCCTGTCCCAGGGTCCTCCTCTCACACTCTCCTCTAGGTGCTGCTGACTCCCTGTCCCAGGGTTCTCCTCTCACACTCTCCTCTAGGTGCTGCTGACTGTCCCAGGGTCCCCCTCTCACACTCTCCTCTAGGTGCTGCTGACTGTCTGTCCCAGGGTCCTCCTCTCACACTCTCCTCTAGGTGCTGCTGACTGTCCCAGGGTCCTCCTCTCACACTCTCCTCTAGGTGCTGCTGACTGTCTGTCCCAGGGTCCTCCTCTCACACTCTCCTCTAGGTGCTGCTGACTGTCCCAGGGTCCTCCTCTCACACTCTCCTCTAGGTGCTGCTGACTGTCCCAGGGTCCTCCTCTCACACTCTCCTCTAGGTGCTGACTGCCTGTCCCAGGGTCCTCCTCTCACACTCTCCTCTAGGTGCTGCTGACAGTCTGTCCCAGGGTCCTCCTCTCACACTCTCCTCTAGGTGCTGCTGACTGTCCCAGGGTCCTCCTCTCACACTCTCCTCTAGGTGCTGCTGACTGACTGTCCCAGGGTCCTCCTCTCACACTCTCCTCTAGGTGCTGCTGACTGTCCCAGGGTCCTCCTCTCACACTCTCCTCTAGGTGCTGCTGACTGTCCCAGGGTCCTCCTCTCACACTCTCCTCTAGGTGCTGACTGCCTGTCCCAGGGTCCTCCTCTCACACTCTCCTCTAGGTGCTGCTGACAGTCTGTCCCAGGGTCCTCCTCTCACTCTCTCCTCTAGGTGCTGCTGACTGACTGTCCCAGGGTCCTCCTCTCACACTCTCCTCTAGGTGCTGCTGACTGTCCCAGGGTCCTCCTCTCACACTCTCCTCTAGGTGCTGCTGACTGTCCCAGGGTCCTCCTCTCACACTCTCCTCTAGGTGCTGCTGACTGACTGTCCCAGGGTCCTCCTCTCACACTCTCCTCTAGGTGCTGCTGACTGTCTGTCCCAGGGTCCTCCTCTCACACTCTCCTCTAGGTGCTGCTGACTGTCCCAGGGTCCTCCTCTCACACTCTCCTCTAGGTGCTGCTGACTGTCTGTCCCAGGGTCCTCCTCTCACACTCTCCTCTAGGTGCTGCTGACTGTCTGTCCCAGGGTCCTCCTCTCACACTCTCCTCTAGGTGCTGCTGACTGTCCCAGGGTCCTCCTCTCACACTCTCCTCTAGGTGCTGACTGCCTGTCCCAGGGTCCTCCTCTCACACTCTCCTCTAGGTGCTGCTGACTGTCTGTCCCAGGGTCCTCCTCTCACTCTCTCCTCTAGGTGCTGCTGACTGTCCCAGGGCCCTCCTCTCACACTCTCCTCTAGGTGCTGCTGACGGCCTGTCCCAGGGTCCTCCTCTCACTCTCTCCTCTAGGTGCTGCTGACTGCCTGTCCCAGGGTCCTCCTCTCACTCTCTCCTCTAGGTGCTGCTGACTGCCTGTCCCAGGGTCCTCCTCTCACTCTCTCCTCTAGGTGCTGCTGACTGCCTGTCCCAGGGTCCTCCTCTCACACTCTCCTCTAGGTGCTGCTGACTGTCTGTCCCAGGGTCCTCCTCTCACTCTCTCCTCTAGGTGCTGACTGACTGTCCCAGGGTCCTCCTCTCACACTCTCCTCTAGGTGCTGCTGACTGTCCCAGGGTCCTCCTCTCACACTCTCCTCTATGTGCTGCTGACTGTCCCAGGGTCCTCCTCTCACACTCTCCTCTAGATGCTGCTGACTGCCTGTCCCAGGGTCCTCCTCTCACACTCTCCTCTAGGTGCTGCTGACTCCCTGTCCCAGGGTTCTCCTCTCACACTCTCCTCTAGGTGCTGCTGACTGTCCCAGGGTCCCCCTCTCACACTCTCCTCTAGGTGCTGCTGACTGTCTGTCCCAGGGTCCTCCTCTCACACTCTCCTCTAGGTGCTGCTGACTGTCCCAGGGTCCTCCTCTCACACTCTCCTCTAGGTGCTGCTGACTGTCTGTCCCAGGGTCCTCCTCTCACACTCTCCTCTAGGTGCTGCTGACTGTCCCAGGGTCCTCCTCTCACACTCTCCTCTAGGTGCTGCTGACTGTCCCAGGGTCCTCCTCTCACACTCTCCTCTAGGTGCTGCTGACTGCCTGTCCCAGGGTCCTCCTCTCACACTCTCCTCTAGATGCTGCTGACTGCCTGTCCCAGGGTCCCCCTCTCACACTCTCCTCTAGGTGCTGCTGACTGCCTGTCCCAGGGTCCTCCTCTCACACTCTCCTCTAGGTGCTGCTGACTGTCTGTCCCAGGGTCCTCCTCTCACACTCTCCTCTAGGTGCTGCTGACTGTCCCAGGGTCCTCCTCTCACACTCTCCTCTAGGTGCTGACTGCCTGTCCCAGGGTCCTCCTCTCACACTCTCCTCTAGGTGCTGCTGACGGCCTGTCCCAGGGTCCTCCTCTCACTCTCTCCTCTAGGTGCTGCTGACTGCCTGTCCCAGGGTCCTCCTCTCACTCTCTCCTCTAGGTGCTGCTGACTGCCTGTCCCAGGGTCCTCCTCTCACTCTCTCCTCTAGGTGCTGCTGACTGCCTGTCCCAGGGTCCTCCTCTCACACTCTCCTCTAGGTGCTGCTGACTGTCTGTCCCAGGGTCCTCCTCTCACTCTCTCCTCTAGGTGCTGACTGACTGTCCCAGGGTCCTCCTCTCACACTCTCCTCTAGGTGCTGCTGACTGTCCCAGGGTCCTCCTCTCACACTCTCCTCTATGTGCTGCTGACTGTCCCAGGGTCCTCCTCTCACACTCTCCTCTAGATGCTGCTGACTGCCTGTCCCAGGGTCCTCCTCTCACACTCTCCTCTAGGTGCTGCTGACTCCCTGTCCCAGGGTTCTCCTCTCACACTCTCCTCTAGGTGCTGCTGACTGTCCCAGGGTCCCCCTCTCACACTCTCCTCTAGGTGCTGCTGACTGTCTGTCCCAGGGTCCTCCTCTCACACTCTCCTCTAGGTGCTGCTGACTGCCTGTCCCAGGGTCCTCCTCTCACACTCTCCTCTAGGTGCTGCTGACTGTCCCAGGGTCCTCCTCTCACACTCTCCTCTAGGTGCTGCTGACTGTCTGTCCCAGGGTCCTCCTCTCACACTCTCCTCTAGGTGCTGCTGACTGTCCCAGGGTCCTCCTCTCACACTCTCCTCTAGGTGCTGCTGACTGTCCCAGGGTCCTCCTCTCACACTCTCCTCTAGGTGCTGCTGACTGCCTGTCCCAGGGTCCTCCTCTCACACTCTCCTCTAGATGCTGCCGACTGCCTGTCCCAGGGTCCCCCTCTCACACTCTCCTCTAGGTGCTGCTGACTGCCTGTCCCAGGGTCCTCCTCTCACACTCTCCTCTAGGTGCTGCTGACTGACTGTCCCAGGGTCCTCCTCTCACACTCTCCTCTAGGTGCTGCTGTCTGTCTGTCCCAGGATCCTCCTCTCACACTCCCCTCTAGGTGCTGCTGACTGTCCCAGGGTCCTCCTCTCACACTCTCCTCTAGGTGCTGCTGTCTGTCCCAGGGCCCTCCTCTCACACTCTCCTCTAGGTGCTGCTGACTGCCTGTCCCAGGGTCCTCCTCTCACACTCTCCTCTAGGAGCTGCTGACTGTCTGTCCCAGGGCCCTCCTCTCGCTCTCTCCTCTAGGTGCTGCTGACTGTCCCAGGGCCCTCCTCTCACACTCTCCTCTAGGTGCTGCTGACTGCCTGTCCCAGGGTCCTCCTCTCACACTCTCCTCTAGATGCTGCTGACTGTCCCAGGGTCCTCCTCTCACACTCTCCTCTAGGTGCTGCTGACTGTCCCAGGGTCCTCCTCTCACACTCTCCTCTAGATGCTGCTGACTGACTGTCCCAGGGTCCTCCTCTCACACTCTCCTCTAGGTGCTGCTGACTGCCTGTCCCAGTGTCCTCCTCTCACACCCTCCTCTAGGTGCTGCTGACTGTCCCAGGGTCCTCCTCTCACACTCTCCTCTAGGTGCTGCTGACTGTCCCAGGGTCCTCCTCTCACACTCTCCTCTAGGTGCTGCTGACTGCCTGTCCCAGTGTCCTCCTCTCACACCCTCCTCTAGGTGCTGCTGACTCCCTGTCCCAGGGTTCTCCTCTCACACCCTCCTCTAGGTGCTGCTGACTGCCTGTCCCAGGGTCCTCCTCTCCCACTCACCACTAGGTGCTGCTGACTGCCTGGCTTGGTGTTCTCCTCTCACACTCCCCTCTAGCGGTATTGTCAATCAGTATTAGTCAGTGCCTATTAGCTTCTGTCAGTGTCTGACAGCGTCTATCAATAATGGTCAGTATCTGATAGTGTCTATCAGTATTAGTTAGTGTCTATTAGTGTCTTTCAGTATTTTTTTAATTCATTGGGACGGGATGTGAGCATTGCTGGCTAGGCCAGCATTTATTGCCCATCCCTAATTGCCCTTGTTCAGAGGGCATTTAAGAGTCAACCACATTTCTGTGGGTCTGGAGTCACATGTAAGCAGATTTCCTTCCCTAAAGGGATATTACTGAACCATCTGGGTTTTTACTCCAATCAGCAATGGTTTCATGGTCATCATTCGACTTTTTAATTCCAGATTTTTATTGAATTCAAATTCCAGCATCTGCCGTAGTGGGATTTAAACCCAGATCCCCACTACCCATAACTCTGGAATTACCAGTCCAGCAATAACACTACTGTGGCATCACCTCAGTATCTATAAGTATTAGTCAGTGTCTATTAATGTCTGTCTGTATCTGACAGTGTCTAACAGTATTAGTCGGTGCCTGTCACTATCTGACAGTGTATATCAATATTAGTCAGGGTCCATCAATATGTCCATCAGTGTCTATCAGTATTCATCAGTGTCCATTAGTTCCTGTCAGTGTCTGACAGTGTCTATCATTGTTAGTCAGTGTCTATTACTGTCTTTCCGTATTTAACAGTGTCTATCAGTATTGGCTAGTGTCTGTCAGTATCTGATAGTGTCTATCAGCATTTGTCAATATCTGTCAATATCTGACAGTGTCTATCACATTTGTCAGTGTCTGTCAGTTTCTGAAAACGTCTAGCAGTGAGTGACTATTGGTGTGTAAGCATCTGCCAGTGTCTCTCAATTATAGTCAGTATCTGTTAGTGTCTACCAGTATTTGTCGGTGTTTATTAGTGTCTGTCAGTATCTATCAGTATTAATCAGTGTATATTTGTTTCTGTCAATATCTCATTTAGTCATTTTCTCATTTTTAGTCAGTGTCTATTAGCGCCTGTCAGTATCTGAATCTACCTATCAGGATTAGTCAGTTTCGAATATTGTCTGTCAGTATCTGACAGCGTCTCTCAGTATTAGTGTCTATTAGTTTCTGTCAGTATGTGAAAGCGTCTATTAGTATTAATCAGTGTCTATCGGCATCTTACAGCGTTTATTGTTCTGACACAGTAGTTGGGAAAGGCTGAGTTTTTAAAATCCCAGAGGGAAACTTTGAATGACTGTCATAACTTATATTTTCAATTGGTATGTTTGAAATGCAGCTCTGAATTCACCACCAAGCCTCCAGAGGCTTTTTATATACACTAAATTAAATATTTATTAATTTAACAACAAATTTAAACATATTCTACAAATTACTACCATAATAACTTATAAACAAGTCCCCAAATTAATCATTCCCAGATAAATCTTCACCAAGGCAACAATAACCCATAGACTTAACAGGCACCAGACAAAGCACATTTCATCTTACAAATTCAAAATGAGGTTCCTTTCAATTTGGTTCCTTCACACAGTTGTAGGCTTACAGACAGCTTCAATATTCCATGCCTCTGACTCACATACAAAACTCTGTTCTGTATATACTTAGCCTTCCCTTTGAATGTAAATTCTCATTGTATCACCAGGCCCTTTGAACTCCACCTCTTCTAACAATAAAACTCCTTTCATAGCACCAATTTTATTAGTAATATAAACATATTGCTTGGTTTCTCCAAGCTAGGTACAAGATTTTACCCCCAGTCTTTGAATGTTTTATTCAGCAAAATGCAAATGTACCCTCTACCTTACTGTTTACATCGCAAAACTACTACATATCAAAGCACCAGACAAGCTGGTTTTAATCCAGTTAAGATACACACACTCACACCCACAGACACAGACCCTACTACAAGTCCAATTTAAAATAATTTCCAATAACATTATATACATTAATACCTTTATGACACTATCAGTTTTAGTCAGTGTCTCCTAATGTCTCTCAGTATCTGACAGTGTCTATCCGTATTAGTTATTGTTTATTACTGTCTGTCAGTATCTGACAATTCCTATCAGTATTAGTCAGTGTTTATTAGTGTTTGTCATTACCTGACAGTGTCTATCAGTATTTCTTAGTGTCTATCAGAATGTGACAGTGTCTATCAGTATTAGTCAGTGCCTGACAGAATGTGACAGGGCATATCAGTATATCAGTGTCTGTCAGTTTCTGACAGCATCTACCAGTTAGTCAGTGTCTATTAGTATCTGTCAGCATCTGAAAGGGTCGATTAGTATTAGTCAATGTCATTTAGTGTGTGTCAGAAGCTCAATATTCAATCTGCTCAGTAAAACCCAGCTGCAACAACCTTTCATTGCAATATTGATCAAGGAGACAATTACTGCAGTAAGGAGGGATGGTATCTTAGAAGGTTCCTCAAATGAGACCATATGGTTAGAACTTAAAAACAAAAAGGGGTCAATCACTTTGCTGGGAGTGGACTATAGGCCTTCAAACGGTCAGCTGGAGATAGAAGAGCAGTTATCTGGCCAAATCTCAGAGAAGTGTAAAAATAATAGGGCAATAATAGTTGGGGATTTCAACTTCCCCAATATTAACTGGGGTAGTCTTAGTGTGAAAGGGTTAGAGGGGGCGGAATTCTTCAAGTGCATCCAGGAGAGCTTTTTGAGCCAACACGTAGAAAGTCTGACAAGAGAAGGGGTGATACTGGACCTAATCTTAGGGAATGAAGCCAGGCAAGTGGTAGAAGTGTCTGTGGGGGAGCATTTCAGGGGTAGTGACCATAACTCTGTAAAGTTTAAGGCAGTTATGGAAAAGGACAAAGATGAATCGGAAATAAAGGTCCTGAATTGGGGGAAGGCTGATTTCAATATGATAAGACAGGATCTGGCCAAAGTGGACTGGGAGCAGCTTCATGTAGGAAAGTCTACATCAGATGAGTGGGATTCATTCAAAAAGGGAACTGTAAGAGTTCAGGGCCAACATGTTCCCATAACGGTGAAGGGTAGGACCAACAAGCCCAAGGAACCCTGGATGCCCATGAGGGACCAAAGTGACAATATGTGTGTGGAGCCGGAGGCATAGGTGAGGTTTTGAATGATTAATTTTCATCTGTGTTCACTATGGAGAAGGATGATGTAGATGTAGAAATCAGGGTGGGGGACTGTGATAACTTGAACAAAAGAGCATTGAAAGGGAGGAGGTATTAGTGGTTTTAGTGGGCTTAAAAGTGGATAAATCCCCAGGCCCATATGAGATGTATCCCAGGCTGCTGTGGGAGGCAAGGGAGGAGATTGCAGGGGCTCTGACACTAATTTTCAAATGTTCTTTGGTCACAGGACTGGAGGACAGTGAATGTGGTACCATTATTCAAGAGGGGTGATAGGGATAAACCAGGTAATTACAGGCCAGAGAGCCTAACATCAGTGGTAGGGAAACTATTGGAAAAAATTCTGAGGGACAGGATTAATCTCCACTTGGAGAGAGAGAGTTTAATCAGGGATAGTCAGCATAGCTTTGTTAGGGGAAGATCATGTCTAACAAATTTGATTGAATTTTTCGAGAGGTGACTAGTTGTATAGATGAGGGTACTGCAGTTGATGTAGTCTACATGGACTTCTGTGAGGCTTTTGACAGGGTCCCAAATGGGAGAATGGTCAAGAAGGTAAAAGCCCATGGGATCCAGGGCAATTTGGCAAATTGGATCCAAAATTGGGTTAGTGACAGGAGGCAGAGGGTGATGGTCCAAGGTTGTTTTTGTGATTGGAAGCCTGTGATGAGTGGTGTACCGCAGGGACCAGTGCTGGGACCCTTGCTACTTGTAGTGTACATTAATGATTTAGACGTGAATATAGGAGGTATGATCAGTAAGTTCGCAGATGACATGAAAGTTGGTGGTGTCGTAAATAGTGAGGAGGGAAGCCCTAGATTACAGGATGTCATGGATGGGCTGGTAAAATGGGCAGAGCAGTGGCAAGTGCAATTTGATCTTGAGAATTGTGAGGTGAGGCATCTTGGGAGGACTAACATGGCAAGGGAATACACAATGAATGATAGGACCTAGGAATTACAGAGGATCAGAGGGACTTTGGTGTACATTTGCATAGATTCCTGCAGGTAGCAGCACAGGTAGAAAAGGTGGTTAAGAAGGCATATGGGATACTTGACTTTATAAGAGCAGGGAGATTATGTTGGAGCTGTATAAAATGGTAGTTAGGCCACAGCTGGAGTACTGTGTGCAGTTCTGGTTGCCACACTATAGAAAGGATATGATTGCAGTGGAGAGGGTGCAGAGGAGATCCACCAGGATGTTACCAGGGCTGGACAGTTTCAGCTATGAAGAGAGACTGAATAGGCTAGGATTGTTTTTCTTAGAGCAGAGAAGGCTGAGGGGGGTACCTGACAGAGGTATACAAAATTATGAGGGGCATAAATAGGGTAGATAGGAAGAAATTTTTCCCCTTAGTGGAGGTGTCAATAACCACGGTGCATAGCTTTAGGTAAGGGGCAGGAGGTTTAGAGGGGATTTGAGGAAAAAATATTTCCCCCAGAGGATGGTGGGACTCTGGAACACACTGCCTGAGAGGGTGGTCGAGGCAGGAACCCTCAGAACATTGAAGAAGTATTTAGATGAGCACTTGAAATGCCACAGCATACAGGGCTATGGGCCAAGTGCTGGAAAATGGGATTCAAATAGACAGGTACTTGCTGGCCTGCGTGGACACAATGGGCTGAAGGGCTTGTTTCTGTGCTGTATAACTCTATGATTCTATTAGCCCTGCTAATCTCAGCCTGACTCTCAAACTCCGGGTGTTGCAGTGCATCAACACAGAGTCCAAAATTTATTGAGGATGTTTCTATTTTTTAGTTTCCACTGCTGCTGCGCCTGATGGAACAGTAACAGACACAAGCATCAGAACATTGCTTAAGCAAAGTGCTCAAGTGAGTCCAGGTAAGAAATCTCCAAAAGTAAATCTCTCAAATTTAATCAGCATTAAATAAATCTTAGAATGTTCACAACTCTGCATAATCTATTTCTATATCATTTTGAACCTAACCCTCCATTACTGATAGAAATAAATTTGCACATGGACAGTCATGGCTGGTACTTAATGGAGGTGAAGGGCTCTTGCCACAAAGTCTCTCCTTGGGAAGGACCACCCCATATTTTTTTTTATTTGTTCGTGAGGTGTGGACATTGTTGGCTAGGCCAGCATTTATTGCCCATCCCTAATTGCCCTTGTTCAGAGGGCATTTAAGAGTCACCCATATTGCTGTGGGTCTGGAGTCACATGTAGGCCAGACCAGGTAAGGTCAACAGATTTCCTTCCCTCAAGGGCATTAGTGAACCAGATGTTTTTTTTATAATAATTGGCAATGGTTTCATGGTTATTCTCAGCCTTTTAATTCGAGATTGTTTTTTATTGAATTTAAATTTCACCATCTGCCATGGTGGGATTGGAACCTGGGTCCCCAGAGCATTGCTCCGGGTCTCTGGAATACTAGTCAATGACAATACCACTATGCCACCACTTCCTCCAGCCACTCAGATACTTGACAGGCAAATATCGGGCCTTTCCCCAGGATCAAGGAACCCTGCAACAGAAGGGTCAACAGCAAGGGCAGAGGGATGGCCCGGAGAGGGTCCCTGGCCCAGTGCCCCTTGCCTCCTGCCACTGAGCATCATTGACTGACACTGGTCATCACTGACTGTTACTAAGTGACATGGACAATCGCTGACCATTACTGACTGACACTGATGCTGGCTGACACTGATTGACACTGACCGTCACAGACTGACATAGACTGAAACTGATTGCCACTGACTGACAATGACCATCACTAACAATGACTGACATGACAGACACTGACTGACACTGACCCTCATTGACCGACACTGATTGACACAGGCTGACACTGACCGTCATAGACTGACACTGACCATCACTGACTGTGACTGACTGACACTGAGTCACTGACTAACACTGACCATCACTGACTGTCACTGACCGTGACTGACTTACGCTGACAGTTTCTGACTGACACTTACCATCACTGACTGACACTGATCACCACTGACTGACATTGATTGTGATTGACTGACACTAATAGTTACTGACTGACATAGACCATCCCTGACTGACACTGACCATCACTGATTGACATTGACCGTGACCGACTGACACTAACAGTTACAGACTGTCACTGACTGACACAGACCATGACTGACTGACACTGACCATCACTGACAGACACTAACTGACATTGACCGTGCCTGACTGACAGGAGCAGTTACTGACTGACACAGACCGTCACTGACTGACACTAATGCATAATCATTGAGAACTGCAATTTTCAACAGTTACCAGACTGTTTGCCTGGAAATGATGAATACACATCCAAAGCTTTCCCTACAAAAACACTCCATAGTTGTATCATATTTGTGGCCGCAGCAGTTTCATGAAAATTTCCTCAAATGTCACAAAATACATTTCACCTCCTTCCTCACTGAATTTAGACATCAAACAAATATACCTCAACAAATCTAAACCAGGAGCTGATTCAGAATCATCCTCAAGTTTTACCACCAATCCCCACGCATATAATCTCAGTTTTACTCTCAAATTATCTTTCTCCCTTTTCTCTTTCAAAATCTGTCTTTTTCCCTATTCCAATCCTCACTTTTTAATTTTCTCTTTCTCGTTCTCTTTCTCTTTAGAATTTGAATTCAAGTTGTTTGTATTTCTCTTCCTTTCTCTTTTTCCTCTTTCTTTCTTGAATTCAAATTTTCACATTTCTAAATGAAGTCCAGCGAATTCAACCTGAGCTCTATTATGATCATTTCTTCTTCCTCAATGTTAAAGTTCAAAACCATTTCTTCAATCATCGCTTCCATTTTAACTTCCATGTTCAACTCAGTCCTTAATTTCTCAACTATAGGCTTCAAATTAAACTTTAAGTGTTCCAAGGCACTAACAGAGAGATTTTCTCTCTGCAGAAAAACTTGAGCTTTGAAAGTAAGCATGTTGATCTGAATGCAGAAAAAGTAAATGTGACAATCATGTTTGTTTAATCTCTGGAAAATTCCAGTGTACTCCTGTTCCTATGTAAGAGGCTTGAGGTGCTCAATGACCTACTTCTGCCAATATGTAACAAGCTTAAGGGGCAGAATGGACTCCTCCTGCAGGCCCTTACCTAACAAATGTCCTACAGTCTCAGCCTTGAAAGTTCCAAATGGCCCTTAGCATCCACGGGCTTTCTTTTGGGTAGAAGAGAGTTTGAGAATTCCACCAGGTTTTGTGTGAAGAAGTGCTTCCTGATTTCCCGCCTGAATATTTCAGCCCACGTTCCTTTCTTGTTCTGAATTCTTCCATCTGAGAAAATAACTTCTTCTCAGGGAGCCATAACCAAATCTAAAAAGTTGGGAGGAAGTGGCCACAACCATCAGGTTCTGCACAGCAACCGAGTATTCAGAGTCTGCGTTCCTGCAGGTCACGGTTGGGAATTGGCCCCAAACCCGACCCTTCTGTATCAGAGGTGGGAATCCAACCAACAACTACGACCACTTGCATTGATGTAACCCCGTTAACATAGTAAAATGTTCCAAGGCACTTCACATCAATGTTACCAGCCAAACATTTGACACTGAGTCACATAAGGAAATATCAGGGCTGGTGACCAAAAAATTGATCAAGGAGATAACCTTCAAGGAGAGCCTTTAAAGAAAGAGAGGGATTAGGGAGGAAATTTCCGAGCCTTGGGCCCAGGCAGCGGACGATGCGGCCTCCAGTGGTGGAGGGATGAAAACTGAGGATGCTCAAGAGGCCAGAATCGGAGGAGCACAGGTACCTTGGAGGGTTGTGGGGCTGGAGCAGGTTACAGAGATAGAGAAAGGCAAGGTCATGGAGAGATTTGAAAACAAAGGTGAGAATTTTATAGTGGAGGTGTTACTGGACCGTGGTCCAACAATGATATGGTCATGGAGACTTCTGTGGAGCATACACAGCGGCTTAGACCTGTCACACCAAATGTCCAGTTTCTGTGTTGCAAATTCAACATTAATCTATGTAAAAATATCTGAGCAAACAGCCAAACCGTCCTTCGCATCCATCAAACATTCCCAGGTGATGAGAAAATACCTCTCAATAATTAACTCTGGTTAAGACCACCAGCTCCTTATCCCTAGTCTTATTCCCACTCAGCATTGTTGTCGGGAGCATCTGTATATAATCCAGCTCTTATTGCTTTAGGTGCTTTAAAACATCACTTTAACTGCTGCCCAGCTTAATTTCTGATCTCCAAATCCATGCCTTATAAAGTTTGCTTTATGAGCACAGAGTGGAGCCTCTGCTGAATCTTGTTGGTAGAGTTATTATTATTTTTCTGTTGGCTTGCTTTTCCTCTCCCAATTCTTGCTCAGGGGCAGATCATTCAACGTCAATTGCCCAGCCTGCGCACGCAAACCTGGACAGACGGGTCTTCCAGTGCCCTCTCTGCCCCATCCCTTCTCCTGATCCCATCAGAGATGAGCAGGAACTGAGAATTCTCTGTGCACCCAGACCCAGGATGGATGCAATCTCCATTCTGAACATTGGAGATCAGCCCCTGGAAGTTGCTGCAAGTCTACGTCACAGGAACAGACCACTGGGTCCACCTGGTGTTTATGCTCCACAGGAACTATTCCTTTCTCTTTCTTGTGTCTCTTTTTTATCCATTCACGGGATATGGGCTTTGCTGGCTGGGCCAGCATTTATTTCCCATCCCTAATTGCCCTTGAGAAGGTGGTGGTGAGCTGCCTTCTTGAACCGCTGCAGTCCATGTGGTGTAGGTACACCCACAGTGCTGTTAGGGAGGGAGTTCCAGGATTTTGGCCCAGCGACAGTGAAGGAATGATGATATATTTCCAAGTCAGGATGGTGAGTGACTTGGAGGGGAACTTCCAAGTCATAGTATTCCCATCTATCTGCTGCCCTTGTCCTTCTAGATGGTATTGGTCATGGGTTTGGAAGGTGCTGTCTAAGGAGCCTTGGTGAATTCCTGCAGTGCATCTTGTAGATGGTACACACACTGCTGCTAGTGTGCATCGGTGGTGGAGGAAGTGAATGTTTGTGGATGTGATGCCAATCAAGCGGCTGTTTTGTTCTGGATGGTGTCCAGCTTCTTGAAAGTTGTGGGAGCTGCGCTCATCCAGGCAAGTGGGGGGTATTCCATCACACTCCTGACTTGTGCCTTGTAGATGGTGGACAGGCTTTGGGGAGTCAGGAGGTGAATTACTCGTTGCAGGATTCCTAGCCTCTGACCTGCTCTTGTAGCCACGGTATTTATATGGCTAGTGCAGTTCAGTTTCTGGTCAATGGTAACCCCCAGGATGTTGATAGTGGGGGATTTATAATGCTTCTCCTTAAATGCATATGTCCTATTTGTCTCGACTACGAGTTCCACACTCACCACTCCTGAAGTTTCCCCTGAATCCCCTATTGGGTTTATTAGTGATTAGATTAATATTGATACACTTTAGTTTTGGATTTATCTGAAATAAGAACAGGTGTGATGAAAGGTCATCGACCTGAAACATGAACTCTATTTGCAGCATTTTGTTTTTTATTTCTTTAAGGAGTATACTTGGATATGCACCTGAGGTGATATAACCTCCAGGGCTGTGGAACAAGAGCTAGGAAGTGGGATTAGACTGGATTGCCTTTTTTTTGGCCAGCACAGACACAATGGGCTGAAAGGCCTCTTCTGTATCACCAATATTCTATGCCTCTAAAGTAGTGAGTCTGTCGCTTAAGGGGAACTTATCATGACTCTCTCCCTTTAAGGGGAACTGATGGTGGGAGACTCTCTCCCAAAGGAGTCATCTTTTGATATCACCTATGAAATTCTTGCTGCTTGTTTAGCAATCCCTTGCAAGCACCAGGTTCACTCAGGGGAGTGGATGTGAAGAACCTTCCGGAGACAAAAACGCTGCTGTTTTCTGTGATAGCAAAAGTCCTGCACAAGTTGTTTGGATAAGGGAAGCTGTATAAGCAAATTATGATTCGCTCTTGGACTTTCCATTGAAGCAATCAGCAGGGAAGGGGTTAAAAGAACTTGTCAAAACAGAGCTGAGAGTACACTCTCATTTTTGTCACATTGTTTGCTATGAGAGACGGGATAATTACTCCAGAGGTTTTGGGTGCCACTTGATGTCAGCCATGAGGTCTAGTTTAAAGCAAGATGTGCAATCGTTGTCATTGCTGTTGCCGTAGCAACTACTGTGATTTGTTTTTTACTCTTCCTCCACCTGTCATGAGCTATAACAGGAATGTGAAAGTCAAGTAATCAGATCTCCAGCCAACTAAACCACCAGGCGCAAGGCTGGAGGGAACAGTTTGAAGCCTAAGGCCTGCCTACCACTGGTGCGCTATCAAACCCTACTTTATTGCCTCTTTTTTGTTGTTTGAATAACCTTTTTCCCTGAAATTGGCTGTGGCTCTTTTCCCTAGAAAAGAGAAGGCTGACCGGTGACCTACAAATGGCCTATTCTGCTGTAGATTCAACCTAGTCCCATGACTCCGGGATGCTAGTTGCACATACGATGCACCGCCTGATCCATATGAGGCAGAGTGGAAAGATGGAAGGGAATCAGAACACTGAATCCCCCTGTCGGTTTGGCTACAGATTGCAGGGTGGGATTCTGAGCAGGAGAAACACCATTCCTAACTCAGGCTGACCTCTAAAACAGCGATATGTTACGAGGGGAAAGCAGTGACCACCATCCAGCCATGTGTTAGCTGTGGCTTAGTGGTAACGCTTTGCCTATTAATTCATGTGTAATTTATGCTGAATCTAAGTGGAAAGCATTGGTAATTTCTTCTCTGGGCGTCTTTTGGTAAATTTGGTTATTTCTTTACAGTTCCCCCACAGGAATTGTAAAACACCACCATCTGCAAGTTCCCCTCCAAGCCACTTACCATCCTGACTCGGAACTATATCGCCATTCCTTCACTGCCTCCGGGTTAAAATCCTGGAATTTCCTCCCTAACAGCACTGTGGGTGTACCTACACCACATGGACTTGCAAAAGGCATTTGATAAAGTGCCACTCAACAGACTTAAGAGCATGAGAATTCCAAATCTCCATGTTACCTGGCTTCAAGTAGATATGGACACAAGAAATAGGAGCAGGAGTAGACCACACAGCCCATTGAGCTTGCTCTGCCATTCAATACGATCATGGCTGATCTTGGGTTTCATCCCATTTTCCTGCCTGCTCCCCATATCCCTTAATTCCCTGAGAAACCAAAAATCTGTGGATCCCAGCCTTAGATGGAGAATCCAGAACGGTCTGGGGTAGAGAAATCCAAAGATTCACATCCCTTTCAATGAAGTAATTTCTTCCTTTTCAGTCCTTAATGATCAGCCTCTTATCCTGAGACTGGGACCTGGTGTTTTAGATTCTCCGACCAGCAGAAACAATCTCTCAGTGTCCACCCAATCAAGCTCCTGCAGAATTTTGTAACTTTCCATGAGATGTCCTCTCATTCTTCTAAACTCTAGAGAATATAAGCCCAATTTACTCGTCATAGGACAACCCCCTCATCCCAGGGACTGATTTAGTGACCCTTTGCTGTCCCACCTCCAATACAAGTATATCCTTTCTTAAAAGTGGTGATCAAAATGGCACACAGTATTCCAGATGTGGACTTACCAAAGCCCTGTATAAATGCAGCAAGACTTCTTTATTCCTGTACTCCAATCCCCTTGCAATAAAGACCAACATGCCATTTGCCTTCATTATTTGCTGCACCTACATGAAAACTTTCTGCATTCTTTGTAAAAGCACAACCAAGACTCTTTAAACATCAACACTTATAAGTTTTTCACCTTTTAAAAAGTATTCTGCTATTTGGAATAACTTCGCACTTCCCTAGATTATATTCCATCTGCCATCTTGTTGCTCATTCACTTAAGCTGTCTATATCTCTTTGCAGCCTCTCTGTATCCACCCCACAGCTTACCTTTCCATCAAGCTTGGTATCATCAGCAAACCTAGATACGTTACTCTCCGTCTCTTCAAGTCATTAATATAGATTGTAAATAGCTGAGGCCCCAGCACTAATCCTTGTGGCACTCCACTATTAACTGCCTAGCAACTTGAAAAAGTCCTGTTAATGCCCTCTCTTTGCTTTCTATCCATTAACCAATCCTCCATCAATGCTGATATATTATCCCTCACTCCATTCACACTGACCTTGCCAATTAATCGCTTGTGCGGCACCTTATCAAATGTCTTTTGGAAATCCAGGTATGCTACATCTACTGATTCCCCTTTATCTACCCTACTAGTTATATTCTCAAAAAACTCTAATTAAATTTAATGAAAGTCAGTGGTTGTCATGGACTTTCCAATCAACTTTATTTTCCCAGTTTTGTTCCCCTTTCTTCCTGCAGGTTTGAGCCAGAGTCACTGGCAACACACTGGTACCCCAATACAGGTGCAGATTCTTCCTGCATGCTCATCCAATCAGAGGGCTATTCAACTCTAGGAACCATCCCACAGCACAATCCCAATCTTGACCTCACATTGACTTTGCAGCTTAGTTCCAGGATAGAATCATAGTGTCTTACAGCACAGAAGGAGGCCATTCAGCCCATCTAGCCTGTGCCCATTCCTTAATTACTCCCACTCCTCCTGCTCATTTCTCAGAGCCCTGAATATTTTTCTCCTTCAAGTATTTATCCATTTCCCTCTGGAAAAGTTACTATTAAACTGGTTCCCTTTCAGGCAGTGCATGACAGCTCACCAACTAATTTACTTCATCATCTGGTCTACGGCTTTTTTGTCAATTATTTTAAATCTATGTCCTCAGATTACTGACCCTCCTGCCAGTGGAACCAGTTTTTCCCCTTTTACTCAATCATTGTTTAGAACACCTATACGAAGGCTTTATCCCAGAATTAGACACAATACTCCAGATGAGGCCTGTATTGTAAAGGTTTGGCATAAATTCCCTTCCTTTGTACTCTGTTCTTCTATTTATAAAGTCTATTTAACAGGCACTCAACTTGTCCTGCTACCTTCAAACATTTCTGTTCCTCTGTTCCTGCACCCACTTTAAAATTGCACCAACTCGTTTACGTATCACCCCCTCATTCTTGCTACTAAAATGAATCACTTCACATCTGTTGGACAGAATCATGGAATCTTACAGCAGAGAAAGAGGCCACTCAGCCAATTGTACTTGCCTTGGCTCGTTCAAAAGGCTATGAAGTAGTCACATGTAAAAACACACACACACATGTGCACAGCACACACACGTATTTTTTTAATTCTCTGATGGAATGTGGACATTGCAGACAAGGTCAGCTCTGCTGCCCTTGAACTGAACTGAATGGCTTGCTAGGCCATTTCAGAGCCTCTGGCTTCGATTCCTGAACAGCCCCCAATTTGTCATGATCCCCATGGAGACTGATAACTTTTTAAAAGAGAATTTTCCAGCAAATGATGGACTGATCTGAAGGACAAGATTTCACATTTTAAGACATTTACTGTAGCAAGCAAACTAAAATTAACCTAGAGCAATCAAAACTTAATCAGCAACTAACACACTAAGCTAAAGAAAAGGTACTTTTTGCATTAAGTCACTAATGCTATTGAGATACATCTTACGAACAGAAATGCAACATTGCAGGTACAGTTCTAAAGTAACTTCCAGCTCTCCAACAGACTCTCTTTACCCACCACACTAGTTGAAAACTTCCAGTGACATTCAAAAATCATTCCAATGATTTCCTGAGTTTTCTAGATCCAATTTTTACCAGCAAGGCCCACATCAACAATTCCCTGTTCCTTAAATCTCCAAAGCCCCGTCTGTTTTGTTCCCTTCCTTCTGAATAGAAAACAAACTCTCATAAACATCCTGCTTAGATGCTAACACAAAAATTCCTTCACTGTTTCTCCACAATAGTATCTTCTTTGTCTCCTTCTGTATCTCAAAGAGAGGCTTTCCCTTTTCTGTGAGACATAGTGTAAGGGTGTTAAAACTCATCCCATTTCAGTAAGTTTCTTTTTACATTTTAACCCATGGCAACCAGATTACATGGGCATGTCTCCAAGCTAGGGCATTTCTGGAATTTTCTGTTTTACCTTAAGTTAAAGGGAACATTTTAAAACGTAGCCTTCTTGTTGTGTTCCGTGTTCATAACAACACTGAACTGACTGACAGTGATAGGCTCTGTAGCTCACTGATACTGATTTATACTGACAAACACTTAAACTTTTACTCACAGACATACAGATGGCACTAATACAGACTCTAACATTGACACCAAAGCTGACATTGACTCTCACACTGACAATCGAGACCTTGACACTTGCACTGCCAGCTACTGACTGACACCAAGGCCTGGATTTTCACTCCAGATGTAAGTGCACAGGCAAAAAATTTCATAGCTCATTGTACCCGCCTTGGGAAAAAGTATCCTAAATAAGTGAATCTTCTTTGCAGAGGCACAAACGTGTGCTAGAGTTGGCTCACTGCCCCAGAAAAAGTTTATAGGCAGCCACAGGCGTTGCTGAGTGCCAAGGCACACTGGTTAAAAGACCCACCATGGGGCTCTTGGACTTCGTCCCAGTTGTGTGGCTGAATGTTAGGCCCCCTGTCCCTCACCCCTCATACACTCTCACCCCTCCCCATGCCCTACACATGCCAACCAATGCCCACAACCACCCCCAATGGCTCCTCATACTCTCCATGTCAACTATGCCCCTCCATCCACCCCCAGGGTCGCTTACACCCTCCACCCTAACTTATGGCCCCCATCTCCATAAGTACTTATTAAAGCCCCTATGCCAACTTAGCGCCAACTCATGACAATGCAAAACACCCTCACTCCCCCCTTTTGGCCCTTATAGATGCAATGCCAACTTAGTGCCAACTCATGCCAACCTATTCCCCCTCACCCACCACCTTTTGCCCTCACATACTCTATGTCAATTCACCCAGTATCTGCCATGGGCAGACCCCAGGAGCCAGGCTGAGATAAAATAACTGTCTAAGTATCGATTACAGAATTCACTATATAAACAAATGATCTCACTAATAAGCCTATTCAATATATTTAAACCATTATATATATAAAAAATCATTTGTATTCAAGTCCCACATCAAACTGAGCAAATTCCTTAATAACCACTTGGAACTGTGAACTTATTGCTTCCCAATGTGATAATAAAAGGTTGTGAAAGCAGCATAACAGTAATAATACTATAATGATAGCCCTTGGGGGTGGATCAACAAACAACTATTAAACTGGACGCACCGATTTATTTCATCAGAAAGAAGAGGTAATGGATGTGGTGAAAACATTCCCATAGAGCAGTTAAGTTGCCTTGTCAGGATGACTTGCATCCCAGTTTGAGAAGGGAAATGGGGGTGGGAAGTGGGTGGAGATAGTTGAAGGGCTTGGATAGTCTTTTAATCTTTGCTAAGTACAGGAGAGGTGACAGAGGATTAGTGAGTGGCAGACGTGACACACTAATTCAAGAAAGGATATGAGAGCAGTCCTCGCAAGCACCACTCAGTCAGTTTAACATCAGTAGTGAGCATGGTTTTAAAAACAATAATCAGGGAAAAAAAACAATCATTCCAAAAGATTGGGATTAATTAAGGAGAGTCAGCACAGATCTGTAAAATTCAGGTGCTTCTTGACTGATCTAAATGATAGATTGGAGAGGTTGGGACTGTTCTCCTTGGAAAGAAGAAGGCTAAAAGGAGATGGCAATAATGATGGGGCTGGACAGAGTAGATGGGGAGAAGCTGTTCCCGCTCATAAAAGGATCAAGAACGAGGGGGCACAAATTTAAAGTGATTTGCAATAGAAGCGAATGTGACGTGAGAAAAAACTTTTTCACACACCGAGTGGTTTGGCTCTGGAATGCACGGCCTGTGAGTGTGGTGGGAGCAGGTTCAATCGAGGCATTGAAGGGCATTAAATGATTATTTGAATAGAAATAATGTGCAGGGGTACGGGGTAAGGGCAGGGCAATAGCACTAGGGCATAATGCTGATTTGGAGAGCTGGTGCAGACACGATGGGCTGAATGGCCTCCTGTGCCATTAACATTTTGTGATTCTGTGACATTTGCAAGAATACCAAAGTGCAAGATGAAAAGTTTTGACATGCCTCTTTTTTCAGTGGTAATCATTTATGTATATCAAATATTGCAGTGGTCTTACCACGCAAGCTAGTGATACTCAAGTTCAATACCGCCAAGCAACTATACATAAATGACTTTGATCTTGGAATAAAGAGAAAATTTCAAAATTTGCCGGTGATGCTAAACTTGAAAGTGTGGCAGACAGTGAGGATGATACCAATTAACTGAAACAGGACATAGATAGTTTACCAGAATTGACAGGTAAGTCACAGATGTAATTTAATACAGAGAAGGGTGAAGTGATGCATTTTGGCAGGAGGGTTAGGGAGAGGCACAGTTTGAGAGTGTATAGTGACAGAGGGACCCATGTATCGTGACAGAGGGACCTATGTATAGTGACAGAGGGACCCATGTATAGTGACAGAGAGACCTATGTAAACACATATTGAAGTTGGCAGGAAATTCCTCAATTATCTCTCTCCACATCCAGCCTTACCTTATCTCTGACTCACACTGTGATTTACGCTTCTGCCCTTCTGAGGCAATCCCTCAGGGTCCAGGGTGACTTGCTTCCACACCAAAAATAAGTTCTCAGGTGACTGAAGAGTCCAATGCGTGACCTATAGTCTGTGTCACAGGTGGGGCAGACAGTTTTTTAAACATTTGTAACATGGGATGGGGCTGTCGCTGGCTAGGCCAGCATTTATTGCCCATCCCCACTTGCCCTTGTTCAGAGGGCATTTGAGAGTCAACCACATTTGCTGTGGGTCTGGAGTCACATGTAGGCCAGACTGAGTAAGGACAGCAGATTCCCTTCCCTAAAGGACATTAATGGACCAGATGGGTTTTTTAAAACAATCAACAATGGTTGCTTGGTCATCATTAGACTTTTAATTCCACCGTCTGCCGTGCTGGGATTCGAACCATTAGCCTGGCTTGCTGCATTACCAGTCCAGTGACAAAGCCACTACACCACCCTGTCCCAAGATGGTAGGCGGAACAGGTGGGTGGGGTGCCTGGTTGCCAAGCGCTGCTTTCGCTGTTGATGCTTGGCAATGACACTCAAGGTGTCCAGCTTCTTCACGGACACTTTCCCTCCACTTTGGGTAGTCTTCGGCCAGGGATTCCCAGATGTCGGTGGGGATGTTACACTTTTTCAAGGAGGTTCTGAAGGCCTCCGGGAAGCATCTCCTCTGTCCTCCTGGGGCTTGCTCACCGTGTCGATTCTCTGAGAAGAGCGCTTGTTTCGGGAGATGTGGCCCACCCGGCAGAGCTAATCAAGCCTGGTCAATGCTTCGATGCTGGGGATGTTGGCCTGAGTGAGAATACTGACGTTGGTGCCCCTATCCTGCCAATGGATTTACAGGATCTTGTGAAGGCAGCGCTGGTGGTACTTCTCCAGAGTTGCCTGCTGTACATAGTCCACATCTCCGAACCATATAGGAGGGTGAGTATCACTACTGCGCTGTAGACCATGAGCTTGGTGCCGGGTTTTGAGGCCTTGGTCTTCAACCACTCTCTTCCTCAGGTGGCTGGAGGCTGTGCTGGCACACTGAAGGTGGGGTTGAACCTCATCGTCGATGCCTGCCCTTGTTGACAGTAGCTCCCCAGGTTTGGAAAGTGGCCCACGTTGTCCAAAGCCTTGTCGTGGATTTTGATATCCGGGGGGCAGTGCAGTGTGGAGGGGGTAGGTTGGTAGAAGACCTCTGTCTTCTGGAGGTTTAGTTTCAGGCTCATGTTCTCGTACGCCTCGGTGAAGGTGTTGATGGTGGCTTGGAGCTCAGCCTCCGAGTTTGCATAAACCCAGGCACCGTCTGCACAATGCAGTTCAATAACAGAGGAGGGGATGACCTTAATTCTGGCTGCAGGCGGCAGAAGTTCAGCAGGTTCCCGCTTGTTCTGTAGTTTAGCTCCACTCCAGCGGGGAGCTTGCTGAGGGTGAGAAGGAGCATTGCAGTAAGGAAGATCGAGAAGAGTGTCAATGCGATAACACAGTCTTGCTTTACCCTGGACCGCACATGGTTTGGGTCCGTGGTGGATCCATTGGTCAGTATCACGGCTTGCCTGTCATCGTGGAGCGGGCAGAGGTTGGTGACAAACTTTTGGGGCAGCCAGAACAGAGGAGGATACTTCATAATCCTTTGTGGTTCACAGTGTAGCAGGCTTTTGTGAAGTCAAAGAAGGCCATGTACAAGGAATGGTGCTGTTGGTGCGGTGAAGATCATGTCTGTTGTGCACATTAGTGAGCAGAATCTGCATTGTGCCTCTGGGAGGAGCTCTTCAGTAACAGGGAGAAGGTGATTGAGAAGGATTCTTGCGAACTTCTCAGTGACTGACAGCAGGGAGATTCCTCCATCCTCACCCCCTTTCCGATTCCCCTTTCTCAGTGACTGACAGCAGGGAGATTCCTCTATCCTCACCCCCTTTCCGATCCCCCTTTCTCAGTGACTGACAGCAGGGAGATTCCTCTATCCTCACCCCCTTTCCCATCCCCCTTTCTCAGTGACTGACAGCAGGGAGATTCCTCCATCCCCACCCCCTTTCCCATCCCCCTTTCTCACTGACTGACAGCAGGGAGATACCTCCATCCCCACCCCCTTTCCGATCCCCCTTTCTCAGTGACTGACAGCAGGGAGATACCTCCATCCCCACCCTCTTTCCGATCCCCCTTTCTCAGTGACTGACAGCAGGGAGATTCCTCCATCCCCACCCCCTTTCCCATCCCCCTTTCTCAGTGACTGACAGCAGGGAGATTCCTCCATCCCCACCCCCTTTCCCATCCCCCTTTCTCAGTGACTGACAGCAGGGAGATTCCTCCATCCCCACCCCCTTTCCCATCCCCCTTTCTCAGTGACTGACAGCAGGGAGATTCCTCCATCCCCACCCCCTTTCCCATCCCCCTTTCTCAGTGACTGACAGCAGGGAGATTCCTCCATCCCCACCCCCTTTCTGATTCCCCTTTCTCAGTGACTGACAGCAGGGAGATTCCTCTATCCTCACCCTCTTTCCGATCCCCCTTTCTCAGTGACTGACAGCAGGGAGATTACTCTATCCCCACCCCCTTTCTGATTCCCCTTTCTCAGTGACTGACAGCATGGAGATTCCTCCATCCCCACCCCCTTTCCGATCCCCCTTTCTCAGTGACTGACAGCAGGGAGATTCCTCTATCCTCACCCCCTTTCTGATTCCCCTTTCTCAGTGACTGACAGCAGGGAGATTCCTCTATCCTCACCCCCTTTCCGATTCCCCTTTCTCAGTGACTGACAGCAGGGAGATTCCTCCATCCCCAACCGCTTTCCGATCCCCCTTTCTCAGTGACTGACAGCAGGGAGATTCCTCCATCCCCAACCGCTTTCCGATCCCCCTTTCTCAGTGACTGACAGCAGGGAGATTCCTCCATCCCCAACCGCTTTCCGATCCCCCTTTCTCAGTGACTGACAGCAGGGAGATTCCTCCATCCCCACCCCCTCTCCCATCCCCCTTTCTCAGTGACTGACAGCAGGGAGATTCCTCCATCCCCAACCGCTTTCCGATCCCCCTTTCTTAGTGACTGACAGCAGGGAGATTCCTCCATCCCACCCCCTTTCCGATCCCCCTTTCTCAGTGACTGACAGCATGGAGATTCCTCTATCCCCACCCCCTTTCTGGTTCCCCTTTCTCAGTGACTGACAGCAGGGAGATTCCTCTATCCCCACCCCCTCTCCCATCCCCCTTTCTCAGTGACTGACAGCAGGGAGATACCTCCATCCCACCCCCTTTCCGATCCCCCTTTCTCAGTGACTGACAGCATGGAGATTCCTCTATCCCCACCCCCTTTCCAATCCCCCTTTCTCAGTGGCCGATCTGTCACTTGCTTGTCCTGTTTTCTACCCTTAATTAGCACATTCCTTAGATAATATCACTACCTTCAACACCCCTTTGTCCTTTTGCCTATGACATCTTTGGCAATCACTTCTTTGCCTCCACCTATCACTGGCCCTCTATCCAGCTCTACATGTCCCACCCCCCTCAACCAGCTTATTTTCACCTCATTTCTATTTTTACTTAGTTCTGATGAAGAGTCATACAGACTCGAAATGTTAACTGTGTTCCTCTCCGCAGATGCTGTCAGACCTGCTGAATTTTTACAGTTATTTTTGTTCTTGTCTCCTCTATAGTTACCGCAGCCACACTTGTCACCTTTCTTGAAGATGGTCACGACTACAGCGTCTCTGAAGTCTCTTGGCATACTCTCCTCCTTCTAGATAAGGGAGATGAGGCCATGTCTTTGTGCCAATAGTGCATCTCCACCGTGTTTTAGTGCTTTGGTGGGGACTCCATCTACTCCTGATGCCTTGATGCTCTTTAGCTGTCAAATGGCCTTTTCTACCTCTTGCCGGGTTGGGATTGTGCTGAGATGGTGGTGGGTCGCCTGCTGCAGGATGGAGTCAAGGACACTCGCGTTGAAGACAGAGTCTCTGTTAAGAAGATCCTCGAAGTACTCCTTCCAGCGGGTGCTGACTGCCTCTCTGTCCTTGATGGCACCTCTCCGTTCTTGGCCAGCAGTGGAGTGGGGGGGATTTGGGTGCTTGGGCCATAGGTGATTTTGACTGTGTTAAAGAAATCTTGTCCATCGTGGTGGTCAGCTAACTGTAGGATCTCCTGCGCTTTCTCCACCCACCATCTGTTCTTTAGGTTGTGGGTTTTTGCTGGACCTCAGCCTTCAGCCATCTGTAGAGCTGCTTATTGGCTCTCGAGTTGGGTTGTTGCTGTTTCAGGTTCAGATATGCCTTGCACCTGCGGCTTATCAGCTCCTGGATCTCCTGGTCATTCTCATCGAACCAGTCTTGGTGTTTCCTGGTTAAGTGACCAAGTGTCTCTGTCTCTCTGCTGATTATGGAAGCCTTGAAGGCAGACCAGGCGCTGTGGACACTCTGCACCTCTGGGTCACCGGGAGTCACCAGGTTGGCAGTGAGGCGCTGGCTGAATAGGGCTCTCTTACCAGGGTCCTAGAGTGCCTCAGTGTTGATTTTCCTGCAGCGTTGTTGCCATCACTGCTTTGAGGTTACGTTGATGTTGATGACAGAATGAATTAGGCAGTGGTCCGTCCAGCAGTCATCGGCTCCTGTCATGGCGCGGGTGATACGCACGTCCTTGTGGTATCTCGCTCGGACAATGACATCGTTGAGCAGGTGCCAGTGCTTGGAGTGAGGGTGTTGCCATGAGGCCTTGTACTTGTCTCTCTGATGGAACAAGGTATTGGTTATGACAAGGCCGTGTTCTAGGTATTTGGCCAGGAGCATGGTACCATTGGTATTGGATTTCTCTACCCCCTGTCTGCCGATTATACCTCTCCAGAGGTCTGTCTCCTTCCCAACTGTGGTAATCTGAGGTGCAATACACCATTAAAAGAATATGACCAGATTGACCACGGGATTGTGTTACCCAATTGCTGTGTAGCACAAGCTACATTGTTAATCAGTAGTTTAGAATAGAGCCTGTGGTTGGAGAAGCACGATGTATGAGTGCTCAGTTATTGTGTTAATAAATAGCATGTGCTTCATCTTACATTGGTCTCTGCGACTGCAGTATCTTTTTACCACCTCACTCACCAGTAAATAGGCGTGCAACCATGTTCGCTGAGCTAAGCAACCTGACAGAAGGAACATAACACCAACTCTGGTGTTGAAGGCGCCAAGGAGGATCAGCTTATTGCCCATTGGGACTTGGACCAGGGATGTTTGAGTCTGGAGTAAAAATCCTCTTTTGGCTTGCCTGTGGCATCCAGTGTTGGGGCAAACATGCTGAAGACTGTAGCACAATGGTTCTGGGCTAGGGTGAGCTGAAGGGTCATGTGGCACTCGTTTATCCCACAAGGGGTGTCTTTGAGACAGCCAATTAGTTTGTTTTTAATGGCGAAGCCAACCTCGTGGAGGTGGCGATTTTCCACTGGTTGACCTTTCCAGTTGAAGGTGGAACCGCCACCTTGTTTCTTGAGCTGGCCTTCCCCTGCCCACCGGCTCTCACTTAGTGCAGCGATGTCAATGTCGAAACGTCTGAGCTCCCAGTCAATGACATTGGTACAATGTTCCAGTCTGTTGCTGTTGGAGTTGTTCATGAGGGTCCTTACGTTCCAGGTCCCGAACTTCATTTTAAGCGGGTGGAAGATGCCTGCGCATGAGTTTTTTAATGTGGGCAGGCCATTGCACACCAGCTACCACACAGACTTCACAGAGCTAGGCCTTGGTCCAGTGGCAAGGGGGTCTGAGGTGATTGGAGACCAGTCTCCACTGTGTGGGCCTGGGACATACAGACACACGTACTCCTACAGTCCTCTTTTCTTCTTCTCAAAGGAGCTTTCTCCCTTGGATTCATAAACAGCTGTGGTAGCCTCGTGTTCTCGCTGTTGGCCCATGTTGCGCTTTAACCACTGGGCAGTGACTCCTGCCTCCGGGTCCTCACCCACTCTTACTGCTACCGTAGAATGTTGTGGCAGTGGAACAAGCGACACTTGACATGGAGATGCTTAAAGGTCCAACAAGACAAAGACCTTATTCTACCAGTATGCATATGGGGATGCAGCTCAGGAGACACTGATTTACACTGACAGCCGCTGACTAACATTTGCTACTCACAATGACTGACCATGGCAGCCACTGAAACTAGCTGACTCAGATATTGCAGCTGACACTGACTGAGACTGACAGACACTGTCTGACACTAACTTACAGCCACAGAACACAAGAACATATGAAATAGGAGCAGGAGTAGACCATTCAGTCCCTCGAGCCTTCTCTGCCTTCAATACGACCATGGCTGATCCTTCAGCCTCAACTCCAGCTTTCTATTAGCTCCCCTTTTTTGTTTATTCCATGAAAGACCAACAATCCGACTATCTCAATTTTAAATATATTTAATGTAAGATTCACAGCTTTCTGAGTGAAGAAATTTCTCCTCATCTCAGTCCTAATTGATTAGGCCCTTATCCTGAGGCTGTCCTAGATTCCCCAGCCAGGTGAAAGATAGAGTAAATCTTTGTGTAGTTTACCCCTGGGCTTAATGGAAGCTTGCTGGTGGCCTGCAGCTCCATCCTGGATCCTGGAGTGTCCATCAACAAGATCTTTAGCAAGGTACTGACTGACACTCACATTGACTAACTGATGGACACTGACACTGACTTACTGTGAAAGAATGGAGTCAAGTTGCAGGTTACATGCTGAAATTATGCTAGGATTCAGGGATTTCCTCCTCAGTGGTTTCTGGTGTAATATCCTGAAATTGGGGACTAAAACCTGTCAACCTTCACACACAATCCTGCCATTAGTCCGGTAATTAGGGGAACCACAAAAAAGCCCAAGACTGAGAAACCTGTTGGGGCTGAGTCTCTCTTTGCTCAAATGCATTGGAGAGTGACGGGCTGGGACACCAGGGTTTCTGAGACCTTGAGTGAGGACGCTTTGAGGAAAGTGTTGGTGCTGGGTTAGGTACTATCCTACTAATCTCAGCCTGACCCTCAATCAAGAGTGTCCTGGTACATGAACACAGAGTCCCAGGTTTATTCAGGATGTTTCTGGATTTTCCTTTCCACAGCTCCATCGCCTGAGACAACCATAACTGATACAACTATCACAACACAACTTCAGCACAGCACTGGAGAGACTCCAGGTAAGAAATCCCTCCCAACAAACCTTAATAAGTATTAAAGAAATGATATTAACTATCAGATGGTGTTCACAATTCCTGAATGAGCTCTTTTTGCACACAGACTTACTTACTGACACCCACATCCCAGGAAAGAATAAAAAAGTCCTCAATCACTTCCTCATACCATTTTACACATGCAATCATTACCATCTTATCGCCGAAGAGTGGGAGAAAAGAGGACCTAGCAGTAGTCAACAGTAGTTTGAAGAACTATCCAACCCAGTCCACTCCATGACTCCAGAGCAGAGCGGCTATACTCTGACAGAAATCAAAGAATTTTTTCTTTATTCATTCCTGGGACGTGGGTGTCACTGGCAGGGCCCTAACTGCCTAACTGCCCTGAACTGAGTGGCTTGCTAGGCCATTTCAGAAGGCAGTTCAGAGTCAACCACATTGCTGTGGGTCTGGAGTCACATGTAGGCCAGAACGGGTAAGGATGAAAAATTTCCTCCCCTCAAGGACATTGGTGAACCAGATGGTTTTTATGACAATTGGCAATAGTTTCATGGCCACCATTACTGAGACTAGCTTTCAATTCCAGATTAGTTTATTGTTGTGGTAACTTTGGCAAACGAATCACAGGAGGCTCAGGTACAGGTTCCAATTGTTTATTCAAGCAATTGCAAGGAGAGAACCACCTCAACGCAGCAGGAGGTAGCACTCTACCCTACAGTTTATTGATATATCAATGACAATAACATTGTTCAGCCTTCACCCGGCAGAGCCTTCTTCCCCTATCTAAGCTGGGACCATCTGTCCTTTCCTTATCTGTTGATGGGCACACTTAATCTATATTGTTTTTATCCTCCGTCTCCAGCCTACATCCCAGGGTCTTTCTGGTGATTGCAGGCTCTAAGGGTGTGCAAAGTTCATCTGGTAACCCTAAACTGTTAAAGTGCTTGATGGCACTGGCTGCCTGGAGATTCTAAGTAATTCCCTTTCAATAAATTCTTATTGTATTCCCCTCTTTTGGCCCTTGGCTTAGCGCAAGGTAGCCAACAAAGATGGTACTGTCCATCCCTTTACATACCGTCACCCATTGATACTGGCCAGGTATCCGGCTTTGGATTGTAAAGGTACTAGGTCAGACCATCTGTATTGTTCAGCCCTTTAATTCAGGCCTCTGACTTGCTAAACCTCTTCTCCACCTGTTAAAATTCCCCAGCACCAACTCTTTCAGGTACGATGAATCAATTATGTTAAATAAATATCTAATATCAGCTGAATCACAACCAGGTCAAGGGAGATAATCCGAATCCACGGGTGTATTTGTATATTTCACAGATCCTCCCACTATGTGGAGGAATCTATTTGCTTGATATCCCCTTTTAAGGCTCTAACCTGTTGCTGCAGTGTATAGTAAGTTTTATATACCTGCCGAGCCTGTCTCTGAATCGCAGTTAGGTGCTCTGGTAATAATGGAATTTCATAGGAGAACTGGTTCAAATACTGTGTCAGGTTATACTTAAGGCTCTCCATGACCTGAATAGTAGTCGTTCCTCTCTTGTATATTGCGACCAGTTCCTCCTTCCCCACCCTTGCTGGCACCTGTGGGTGTAGGCACACTGAATGATAGTGGATGGGGCACATCCGGTTGCTCCCGTACTGGATCTTTTACTACCACGTGGTGATACAATATCTCCCATTCCCCGTGTATGCAACATGAGTCAGTTCTTTTAGTTTCCATTGTATAACTTGCTGCTGCTTTAAATCCGCACTTCGCTTCTTCCATCTCATATATTGGATGTGCGCATAACACTGAAGAGAGGTTGGATAGAATTGGGTTGTTTTCGTTGGAGCAGAGAAGACTGAGGGCCGACCTGAATAAAGTGTACAAGATTATGAGGGGCATGGACAGGGTGGATATGGAGCAGCTGTTCCCCTTAGTTGAAGGGTCAGCCACGAGGGGACATAAGTTCAAGGTGAAGGGCAGGAGGTTTAGGGGGGATGTAAGGAAAATCTTTTTTTTACCCAGAGGGTGGTGACGGTCTGGAATGCGCTGCCTGGGAGGGTGGTGGAGGTGGGTTGCCTCACATCCTTTAAAAATAGATGAGCATTTGGCACGTCATAACATTCAAGGCGATGGGCCAAGTGCTGGTAAATGGGGTCAGGTAGGTAAGTCAGGTGTTTCTCACATGTCGGTGCAGACTCAATGGGCCAAAGGGCCTCTTCTGCACTGTGAGATTCTGTGATACTGCGGTAGTCTCTATACTACACCCTTCTAATGTGGTGCTAACTATATTCCCTTCTACGTCTACTGCATATGGCAGAATGTCATAGTACCTTATATAGTAATCCCCCCGTATCACCCCAATATTTTCTACTCCATATAATTTTCTGCTGGGTGTTGACATAGGTATAACAGGTATCCCTAGGACAATGCCTATTAGCATATTATTATTCACTATACATTCAACATTCATTCTATATATACGTGTTAAACCTCTGAGCTGGCAACCAGTCAAGTCAAGACCCTTATGTCATGAAAGGTTAAATAAATGTTTATTAGTTACCCATAAAGGAACCACCTCTTCATTAATTTGTCTTAAATTCTCTCGGGTTTGTTCCAGTACCCAGGATCCACAGGTGCTGCAAACATCATTCTGTTTGCTTCATCTGAAATATTTTTCCCTATCCCGATCAGTTTAATGATAACCCCCGCATGACCTTCGAGCACGGTAGTCAGGTTTTGGATTAACCGTGTCATGTCCTGTCAGTGTTTAATTTGGTGTTGTGAATTCCCTGTTCCTGTTCTAAAATTTCCTTAAGTGTGAAGCTCAAGGTCCGGACCTTCTGATCAACAGCTGCCAGGTTCTGAATCAACCACTGATGTCCCTGTATTGAATATCTTGGCAGCGTCATTCATCAGGCTGCGCTTAACTTGGTTCCCTCCCAGACCTGGAGGTATAACCATTGATTGCATCCCGCCACTAAACTGACCCCCTTCAGTCATCAACTGGCCCATCAGAGCCGTATAAAGTGCACGAGTGTGGAATGAGCGCCACTGGGGCAGGGCTATCCCAGATATGTTCAAGACTGCGGGTACGAGCTTGTGATATACGTTATCATACAAAACTTCATTATGATTAACCAATATGAGACCGCTCGTCGGACCTGGACTCACAACCGGACAAGGTGGGTCGGTTGGTGTGGGTTGAGAAGCTTCAATTGCCTCTGCTTGGATTGTTGATACAATCATGGGAAGTGGCTGGGTAATGGTACTAATCTTCCCTCTTGGGTCTATCTCACATGTCCATCTACCATCCCTATTTGCCCAAGTCAGTATGTCATTATCGTTTGGGCTACAAATGTTCCATTTAGAATTCTTAGGGTGGGAATGAGTAATCATCGATGCATACATTGTCAAGTATGCTACATAAACATAACTCTCTGTTTCACAAACAAAATCGAACTCCTTTACCCACTCCTTATGCTTAAAACACACAGTCATTAGATTTGGAAATTTAACATAAGATCCAGCTTTCCCTTACAACCCCCACTGACCGCCCGTGCGTGTCATATCCCTGACACTTCCATGCCAGATCTGAAGCAAACCCTTCAATTCAAAATCACTTGTTCTTCTACTGTTACGTTTAGCATTCCACGTTGTGTGTCGCATTGGGCACTACCTGTGCAGTACCAAAGTCCCTCCTGTGGTGCAGGACAAGCAGTGATGATTCCTGACTTTGTTGACATAGCCTTGACCACGAACATCAACATTGCAATTAACATTCTGTGAACTTAAGCAGATAATCGTCCCAGCCATCACCGGTCAGTTGTTGAAATTAGTTCTGTGAATGGAGTCAGTTAGTAAAATGCTTCAGTTGTGACCAGTGCTTCCAGCGCCCCCTTTCTCTTAAAGTCCACGCACCTGCATGTGTTGCTGGTTGTGATTGCCTCGTATGGTCCATATACCATAGACAGTAAGACATAGGAGCAGAAATTAGGCCATTCGGCCCATCGAGCCTGCTCTGCCATTCAATCATGGCTGATAAGTTTCTAAACCGCATTCTTCCGCCCTCTCCCCGTAACCTTTGATCCCCTTACCAATCAAGAACCTATCTATCTCGGTCTTAAATACACTCAATGACCTGGTCTGCACAGCCTTCTGTGGCAATGAATTCTATAGATTCACCACTCTCTGGCTGAAGAACTTTCTCCTCATCTCTGTTCTAAAAGGTCTTCCCTTTACTCTGAGGCTGTGCCCTCGGGTCCTAGTCTCTCCTAGCAATGGAAACATCTTCCCCACGTCCACTCTATCCAGGCCTTTCAGTATTCTGTCAGATTCAATCAGATCCCCCCTCATCCTTCTAAACTCCATCGATTGTAGACCCAGAGTCCTCAAAAGTTCCTCATATGTTAAGCGTTTCATTCCTGGGATCATTCCTGTGAACCTCCTCTGGACCCTCTCCAGGGCCAGCACATCCTTCCTGAGATATGGGGCCCAAAGTTGCTCACAATATTCTAAATGTAGTCTGACCAGAGCCTTATAAAGCCTCAGCAGCATGTCCCTGCTTTTACATTCTATTCCTCTCGAAATAAATGCCAACATTGCATTTGCCTTCCTAACTACTGACTCAACCAGCAAGTTAACCTTAAGAGAATCCTGGACTGGGACTCACTAGTCCCATTGCACTACAGATTTCTGAATTCACTCCCCATTTAGAAAATAGTCTATGCCTCTATTCTTCCTACCAAAGTGCATGACGTCACACTTCCCCACGTTGTATTCCATCTGTCACTTCTTTGCCCATTCTCCTAACCTGTCCAAATCCTTCTGTAGCCTCCCCGCCTCCTCAATACTACCTGTCCCTCTGCCTATCTTTGTATCATCTGCAAACTTAGCCAGGATGCCCTCAGTTCTTTCATCTAGATCATTAATGTATAAAGTGAAAAGTTGTGGTCCCAACACTAACCCCTGTGGAACTCCACTAGTCACCGGCCACCAGCCTGAGAAGGACCCCCTTATTCCCACTCACTGCCTCCTGCCAGACAGCCAATCTTCTATCCATGCTAGTACCTTGCCTCTAACACCATGGGCTCTTATCTTACTGAGCAGCCTCCTGTGCGGCACCTTGTCAAAGGCCTTCTGGAAGTCAAAGTAGATAACATCCATTGACTCTCCTTTGTCGAAGCTACTCATTACCTCCTCAAAAAATTCTAACAGATTTGTCAGGCATGATCTCCCCTTGATGAAACCATGCTGACTTTGCCCGATTTTACCATGCACTTCCAAGTATTCTGAAATCTCATCCTTAACAATGGACTTTAAAATCTTACCAACGACCGAGGTCAGGCTAATCGGCCTGTAATTTCCCGTCTTTTGTTTTACTCCCTTCTTAAACAGGGGGGTTATATTAGCGATTTTCCAGTCCTCTGGGACCCTCCCTGACTCCAGTGATTCCTGAAAGATCACCACTAATGCCTCCACTATCTCTTCAGCTATCTCCTTCAGAACTCTGCGGTATAATCCATCTGGTCCAGGTGATTTATCCACCTTCAGTCCTTTCAGTTTTCCTAGCAGCTTCTCCTTGGTAATGGCCACCATACTCACCTCTGCCCCCCGACTCTCTTGAACTTTGAGGATGTCACTCCTGTCTTCCACTGTGAAGACTGATGCAAAGTACCTATTCAGTTCCTCCACCATTTCTTTGTTCCCCACTACTACTTCTCCAGCGTCATTTTCCAGCGGCCCAATGTCCACTTTTGCCTCTCTCTTAACCTTTATATATCTAAAAAAACTCTTGCAATATTCTTTTATATTACTGGCTAGTTTACCCTCATATTTAATCTTCTCCCTCCTTATTTCTTTTTTAGTTATCCTCTGTTGGTCTTTGTAGGCTTCCCAATCCCCTGGGTTCCCACTGCTCTTCGCCACATTGTATGCTTTCTCTTTAGCTTTTATGCTGTCCCTGACTTCCCTTGTCAGCCATGGTTGCCTCGTCCTCCCTTTAGTATGCTTCTTCTTCCTAGGGATGAATTTTTGCTGTATCTCCCAAGTTACTCCCAGAAACTCCTGCCATTGCTGTTCCACTGTCTTTCCTGCTAGGCTCATCTCCCAGTCAATTCTGGCCAGCTCCTCCCTCATGCCCCTGTAGTTGTCTTTATTCAACTGTAATACCATTACATCTGATTCCAGCTTTTTCCTCTCAGATTGCAGGGTAAATTCTATCATATTATGGTCACTTCCTCCGAAGGGTTCCTTCACCTTAAGCTCCCTGATCAAATCTGCATCATTACACATCACTAAATCTAGAATTGCCTGTTCCCTAGTGGGCTCCACCACAAGCTGTTCCAAAAAGCCATCTCGCAGACATTCCACAAATTCCTTTTCTTGGGATCCACTACCAACCTGATTTTCCCAGTCCACCTGCATATTGAAATCCCCCATGATCACTGTAACCTTGCCTTTCTTACACACCTTTTCTATCTCCTGGTGTATCTTGTGCCCCACATCCTGTCTACTGTGCGGAGGCCTGTACATAACTCCCATTATGGTTTTTTTACCTTTGCAGTTCCTCAACTCTACCTACACAGATTCTACATCATCTGACCCTACGTCATTTCTTGCTATCGATTTAATTTAATTTCTTACGAACAAAGCAACCCCACCCCCTCTGCCAACCTGCCTATCTTTTCGATAGGATGTATATCCTTGGATATTTAGCTCCCAGTCCTGATCCCCTTGCAGCCATGTCTCCGTGATGCCCACCACATCGTACCTGCCAATTTCAATCTGCGCCACAAGCTCATTTACCTTATTTCGTATACTGCGTGCATTCAGATACGACACCTTCAGTCCTGTATTTCCCATCCCCTTTCTCATTGTTGTCCCTTTATTTGATGTGCTTGAAGTTAGATTCCTAGCCCTTTCCAAACACTCTGTCCTATTTTGTGTTCAGGAGACGTTAAAAACCTCTCCTGGGCTCTCCTTTCTTTTCAATTTTTCATAATTTTCATGAAGTTGAATCCACTCCCCCCACATGCTAACGTGCTGCTTTGTTTCCCATTAGTCATACTTCTTGGAGTTTTACACTTCCCTTCCCCCCCAACTTTCTAGTTTAAAGTCCTGTTGAACACCCTATTTACCCTTTTCGTTAGAACATTGGTCCCAGATCAGTTCAGGTGGAGACCGTCCCAACAGTACAGATCCCTCCTGTTTCAATACTGATGCCAGTGCCCCACGAAATGGAACCCCTCTTTCCTGCACCACTCCTTTAGCCACGTGTTTACTTCCCTTATTCTCACGTCCCTATGCCAATTTGCACGTGGCTCGGGTCGTAATCCGGAGATTATAACCCTTGAGGACCTGTTCTTTAATTTAGTTCCTAGTTCCTGATAATCCCCAAACAGGTCCTCTTTCCTAGTCTTACCTATGTTATTTGTCCCGACGTGGACCACAACAACTGGATCCTCCCCCTCCCTCTCCAATATCCTTTCAAGTTGGTCAGAGATGTTCCTCACCCTGGCACCGGGCAGGCAACATACCATGTGGAACTCTTAATCCTGCTTACAAAGGATGCTATCAATTCCCCTAATTATAGAATACCCTACAACTACCACTTGTCTTTTTGCTCCCCCCTCTTGAATGGCCTCCTGTGCCTCCGTGCCGTGGTCAGCTGGCTCATCCTCCCTACAGCCCTGTTCCTCATCCACACAGGGAGCAAGTACCTTGTAGCTGTTAGACAAGGTCAAGAGCTGAGGTTCCTTTGTTCCTGAACACAGGATCCCTCTACCTGCCTCACTTGCAGTCACACCCTGCTGACCCTGACCACTGACCGAATTTGAGGTACTTAATCTACCGGGTGTGACCGCCTCCTGAAACAAAGCCCAGGTAACACTCCCCCTCCCGGATGTGTCTCAGTGTTTGGATCTTGGACTCCAGCTCATCAATTCTGAACCGGAGTTCCTCCAGCAACCAACACTTGCTGCGGGTATGGTCACTGCAGCTCGCAATGGGATCTGCCAGCACCCACATCATAGAGGTACACCACCTCACCTGCCCAATCATCTTGACTTAGATAATTAATTTATTAATTAGCTTTGCAGTGTTTTTTTTTTCAAATTTGGTCCAGATTTCCTACCAACCAATCAGGTCACAGCTTTCCTGTGATGTCACTTTTTCAGTTTTGGCTTCATTTACTCTGTGGCCTGCTCCGGTGCTCCTCCCTCCGACTCTGCTCCCTGGAGACAAGGCCGTGAATCCCCTAAGTAAGCTAGATTTATACTGACCACTCCGGTGCTCCTCCCTGGAGATAAGGCCGCAAATCCTAGAGTTAAGCTAGATTTATACTCACCACTCTGGTGCTCCTCCCTCTGAGTCTGCTCCCAGGATTTACTCACCAATCAGCTGCTTCTTCTTTAAAATCCACTTTCAGAAGAGTTTCCCTCGCAGGTCTGGTACACTCCTGAAGGCAGTGCCTCTTCCTCTCGCTGTTTTTTTAGTTTTGAGTGAGGAGGAGGGAGGTATGGAAACACTACAGCAATGTAATGTTTGGGACTATTCCGTTCTTTGTGGGTCCTCCTCAATTCCCTCCTAAGTCACGGTGTCTGCGGTGAGTTCTCCCAGAATTCTTCTGTCACTTCTCACCAGCTTCCTCTGTTGGATGCTCTTCCTCCTGTTGAGTGCAAGAGTCCTTCTCCTCAATTTCCTCCTGAGTCACGGTTTCTGTGGTGACTTCTTCCAGAATGCTTCAGTCACTTCTCACCAGCTCCTTCTGTTGGATGCTCTTCCTCCTGGTGAGTGTAAGAGTCCTTCTCCTCAATTACTCCTGAGTCACGGTGTCTGTTTCCAAGGCTGCTGAAGGAAGTCAGGGAGGAGATAGCAGATGCTCTGAGGATGATTTTCCAATCTTCACTAGACACAGGGGAGGTACCAGAGGACTGGAGAAATGCAAACGTAGTTCCATTGTTTAAAAAGGGATCAAAGGAAATGCCAAACAATTATAGGCCAGTTAGTCTTACATCGGTGGTGAGCAAATTAGTAGAATCAATCCTGAGAGATAGGATTAACTGTCATGTGGAAAGGCATGGACTAGTCAGGGATGGTCAGCATGGATCTGTTAAAGGAAGGTCTTGCCTCACAAATTTGATTGAATTCTTTGAAGAAGTGACAAGAAGGGTTGATGAAGGTAGTGCAGTGGATGTTGTGTACATGGATTTTAGCAAGGCATTTGACAAGGTCCCACATGGCAGATTGGTCAGGAAAGTAAAAGCCGATTGGATTCAGGGTAATGTGGCAAACTGGATAAAAGGTTGGCTTTGTAACAGGAAACAAAGGGTAATGGTCGATGGATGCCCTTGTGAATGGAAAGTTGTCTCAAGTGGTGTTCCACAGGGCTCGGTGTTGAGACCCTTGCTGTTTGAGTTATATATTAACGATTTGGACGTGAACGTGGGGGGCATGATTGGGAAATTTGCAGATGACACAAAGATTGGCCAAGTAGTGGTTAGTGTAGAGGATAGCCATAATCTCCAAAACGATATAGATGGGTTGGTGGAGTGGGCGGTAAAGTGGCAGATGGATTTTAACATAGAGAAGTGTGAGGTCATACATTTAGGGAGGTCAAACAGTTACAGGGATTACACAATAAAAGGGAATATACTAGGAGGGATAGATGAAGTGAGAGATCTTGGCGTACAAGTACACAGGTCCCTGAAGGCAGCACTTCAAGTAGTCAAGGTTGTAAAGAAGGCATATGGAATTGTCAGAGGTATAGAATATAAAAGTAAGGATATGATGTTGGAATTGTAGAAAACACTGGTGAGGCCACAACTGGAGTATTGTGTGCAGTTCTGGTCACCACATTACAGGAAGGACGTAATAGCTCTGCAGAGAGTGCAGAGGAGGTTTACAAGAATGTTGCCAGGATTAGAAAAGTGTAGCTACGAGGAGAGATTGGATAGGTTGGGGTTATTTTCCTTAGAACAAAGAAGGCTGATATGTGACTTGATTGATTAATTGTACAAAATTATGAGGGGAATATATAGAGTGGACAGGATAAAATTGTTTCCCTTGGTGGAGAATTCTAGAACCAGGGGACATAGATTCAAGATAAGTGGCAGAAGGTGTAGGGGGTACATGAGGAAGAACTTTTTTACACAGAGGGTAGTGGGTGTCTGGAATTCGCTGCCCAAGTTGGTGGTAGAGGCAGAAACTCTAAACTCTTTTAAAAAGTACCTGGATCTGCACCTTAAGTGCTGAAAGCTGCAGGGCAATGGGCCGGGTGCAGGAAGGGCACCTGTGTGTCCTCGGGCTGGCATGGACAAGATGGACCGTATGGCCTCCTTCTGTGCTGTAATTTTTGTATGGTTCTATGGTTCTACCTGACTGCAAATGTAATTGAATCACACACAGATACAACTATACTTACCCCATAAACTTAATTCACAATAAACCAGAAAAAAATTATGAAACTTATTATACATTCATCACACTTCCATCCTTATTTGAAAATGAACCTTCATAATTTAAAAAGATGGCTTCACTTTCTTAACCCATCTTACACTACCTACTATACCTATCTATAGACTCAAACTATTACATTACCTGATGCATTCATTAAAATTACAGTAGATATACAAATCCTTGGTATCAACAGAGATCATTTCAGTCTTGTGTCCAGGTTTTAAACACTGAATTTCCTTTGAGCCTTAAACTCTCGACAGTGCATCTGCAACTAGATTTTCTCATCCAGCCACATATATAATCTGTAAATTAAACGGTTGCAGTAATAAACCCCATCAGAACAGCCTTGCACTTCGGTCTTGAAATCTGTCCTAGTCCCCTCCCCCTTCCCTGGTGACCAGGACTTGGGGCCTGTTCTGTGCATCTCTAGCTCTGCTAAATAAAATGGAAAAAAAAAGGCTTTAATAGATAGCTCTGCTGGCTTGGCACATACTGCTTCTCATTTTTATTAATTACTCCTTTTTAAATGATCAATTTATTGTTTAGAAATGTGTTTGTTTTCTTTATACTGTAACTTTTTAAAATTAATGTTTAACATTGTGTCAAATCAGATCTCAGGCAGTTGATGCTCGCTGAAGGGACTCAAAACAATCCTGACCATGGGCTGGAAAAATGGGTTATTTTTCCTCCAGTAGAAATGGGAAGTGTTGGAAATGCTTAGCACATCTGGTGGCATCTGTGCGGAGAGAAATAGAGGTCAGTGATCTATCATCAGAACTAGCGCAGATTGCGGACCTAAGACATTCACCCTGCTTCTCTCTTCACAGATGCTGCCTGGTCTGCAGAGTATTTCCAGCTTTTTCTGTTTATATTTCATATTTTCAGTCTCTTCAGCACTTTGCTCTCTGAGCATTTTCTCCTTGCTGGGCATTTGTAATTTAGTTTCAATTTAAAATGAGAAAATACTTATCACTCAATGAATAGTATAATATTTCTCTCAATAAACCACTGGCATGGTAGAAATAGCACATTATTTCAGGTCAGTTGGTTAGTGCTAACTTACTGGAAGGTTCAACCATTTGTAAACTTGGAAGTGAAACCAGGAGTCATGCACCAATAGAATACATCATTGTTAGTTCAAGATATCCTCATTCGTATATGGGATTGTTGTGTGAGGTGCTTGTGAGGTTCAAGTCTTTTGGAATAAAAACAAAAGTGCTGGAATAACTCAGCAAGTCTGGCAGCATCTGTGGAGAAAGAAACAGAGTTAATGTTCAAGTTCGATATGACACTTTTTCAGAGCTGAAGAGAGACAGAAATGTGACGGGTTCGATGCTGTTGGAAAAGGGGGGATGGTCCAGTAGAACAAAAAGGGAAGGTCAGGGATTGGTTAGAGGTCAGCGATTGGTTAGAGGGCAGGGAGATGAAATCACAAAGATGTCATGGAACAAAAGGCAATGTGGGTGGGAACTGTAGCAGTAAAGAAACAAAGCATTAGACTGAAAGCCAGTTCCGAAGAAGAGTCATATTGGACTCGAAACATGTACTCTGTTCCCCTCTCCACAGATGCTTTCCAGACTGGCGAGTCTTTCCAGAAGTTTGTGTTTTAATTGCAGAGCTCTAGCATGTGCAGTATTTTGCTTTTATTTTGCCTATCCAATCTTTCCTCATAGCTATATTACTTTCCATTCCTGGCAACATCTTTGCATATCTCCTCTGTACACTCTCTAGAACAATCGCACATCCTTCCTGTAATATGAAGACCAGAACTGTAAACAATACTTTAGCTGTAGCTTAGCGAGTGTTTTTTTTTACAATTAAAACATAACTTCCCTGCTCCTATGTTTCATGCCTTGTCTAATAGAGGAACCTATTCCTTATATCTCATTAACTACCATGTCTCCTTGTCTTACCACCTTCAGGGATCTTTGAGTCTGAACTCCAACGTCCCTTTGCTCCTCACAACTTTCAGTATTTGACCATTTATTGTTCTTTCCCTTGTCTTGTTTGTCCTCCCTAAATACATTACCTTCCACGCCTCCAGACTGAATTCGGTTTGCTACTTTTCTGCTTACCTGAGCAGTCTATTAATAACTTCCTGCAGGAGGCAGTTTTCTTCCTCACTATCAACCATATAATTAAGTCTCATATCATCTGTAACCTCCTTAACCATGCCCCCTATATTTAAGTCTAAATCATTTGTGGATGCACCATGTGTATATAGTTGGGATAAAGACTTTTGGGGAGATGCAGAGTAAAGGGTTAACATCAGGAGCACTGATTTTGATGTAACTACTGATGTAACTGTGCTGCAATGTCACATGACTAGGAGACAGAGGTACAACCTTGTTTAGAGTACTGATACATAGAATGGTTCTGATAAATAACAGCCTATGACAGCACTCTTAGGGCAACAGGCAAACCCTGAAGAAACCCCATTTAGGCCCCAATCCCAAGGAGAAACAATGAGGCAGATGGTGGTTTCTGTCATCTGTTTATGTGCACCTTCCAAAACATGGTGGCAGCAGTCAGAACATAAAGACCCAGGAAAGCTCAAAGGACTACAGACCTGAAAGACCTACAAATCCTTGGGAAAAGGACATGAAGAAAGAAGATTGAAGACTCACCTGAGAACAGAGCATCATGGGTGCTGCAGATGTAAGCAGACACAGAGAACTGGAGTCCAGACAGCAATGAGTGCATGTCACAAACTACAAGCCAAGCTATTAAAGCAGCAACAGATCCAGAACCTTGGGTAAGCATGGAGTCTACATTGGCACTGCCAGAACAATTCCAAAGTGCACAAGGGTAGCAACAGGCTCAACACTGGGGATATTGGGGAAAGAAATTCTCCAGATACACAGCAGCTTCAGGTTTGCATAAAAAGGACCAGAATGATCAGGTCAGCACTTTACTCCACATAGTAGGGGCTATAGCAGACAATGTTATTGAAATAAAAGGTGTCGAAGAGGCTCTGAGCTCATATAAGGAAGTCTTCCAGGCATTCATTTTCAGTGAATTTAATCACTGAACGAACAACATTTAATAAATGGAAGCAAAAAAACAGGCGAATCCATGGATTCATTTAAAAATGACATGTACAGTGATACTGGTCCTACTGCATGCAGAAAGTAACTAACTTGCAGTTTTGGCTCCTTTTCATGAAGACCTGACATTGCTTGACACTGGAGAAAATGGCTTTCCAAAACTCCCACTGCTGGCCTTTTTGTTGTACCTTGAGGCAGTCAGATGGACGGGGAAAGGGCAGGTATGACTCAAACCAGTGGAGAGTTCTCCCCCACCCACCACTGATTCCTATTGACTCCAGTTTTGCTTGGGCTCCTTGATGCCATCTCAGTTTTAAATGATTGTCTCCCCATCCTGAGATTGTACCCTGTGTTTTAGATGCCCCGGTGAGTGCGAACAATCTCTCAGCATCCACCCTTTTGAGCTCCTCAGATTTTATTATATTTCAATGAGATCGCCTCTCATTTTTCTAAACTCCAGAGAATATAGACCCAATTTACTCAGTATCTCACCATAGGACAACCCCCTCATCCCAGGGACCAATTAAGTGACCCTTTGCTGTACCGCCTCCAATGCAAGTTTATCCTTTCTTCAAAGACATATTGAACAATGGAACTTATGTATTGAAGAGAGAGAAACATATATAATGGAGAATGAAAGGCCATGTTGGGTGGGGACCATGTAAGATCTAACAAGAGTGTGTGAAACAGTCTTGAAGAAGCTGTCAGCCGTTTCTGCAAAAGCCTGTTGTGTCCAGTAACTGAAAGTTGGAGAAAACAATTTGGAATTCCACTGTCAAGTGGGTACTATGTTAACTGGCTGGGCTTTTTTTAAAACCGAAAATCTATTTTGGACTGTTGCCTTAAAGTGGGCGTGTAACGTGGTCAGGTGAATTAGGAATTTTAGGATCTGTTATAGCATTTGTAATTAGCATTTGTCATAAGGTAATTGTAGTCTTATATATGCGCTTGAAATCTTTTATTTTGTTAATAAATATTTTAATTTAATTATTAAAAATCTCTAAAAGTCAAAGAATCATAGAGGTGTACAGCACAGAAAAGGCCCTTTGGCCCTTCAAACCTGTGCCAGCCAAACAAGCGTTTTATACAGTTCCAGCATAACCTCCCTGCTCTTATATTCTGTGCCCCTGCTAATAAAGGGACATAAGAGATTGGCATGTAAAATTAAAGTGCATGTGATTGGGGGTAGTGTATTGAGATGAATAGAAAACTGGTTGGCAGACAGGAAACAAAGAGTAGGAATAAACAGGACTTTTTCCGAGTGGCAGGCAGTGACTAGTGGGGCACCGCAGAGATCAGTGCTGGGACCTCAGTTATTCACAATATATATTAATGATTTAGATGAGGGAACTAAATGTAATATCTCCAAATTTGCAGATGACACAAAGCTGGGTGGGAGGGTGAGCTGTGAGGAGGATGCAGAGATGCTTCAGTGTGATTTCGACAAGCTGAGTAAGTGGGCAAATGCATGGCAGATGCAGTATAATGTGGATAAATGTGAGGTTATCCACTTTGGTAGCAAAAACAGGAAGGCAGATTAATATCTGAATGGCTATAAATTGAGAGAGGGGAATGTGCAACGAGACCTGGGTGTCCTTGTACACCAGTCGCTGAAGGTAAGCATGCAGGTGCAGCAGGCGGTAAAGAAGGCAAATGGTATGTTGGCCTTCATAGTGAGAGGCTTCGAGTACAGGAACAGGGATGTCTTGCTGCAATTGTATAGTGCCTTGGTGAGACCACACCTGGAATATTGTGTGCAGTTTTGGTCTCCTTATCTGAGGAAGGATGTTCTTGCTATAGAGGGAGAGCAGTGAAGGTTTACCCGATTGATTCCTGGGATGGCGGGACTGAGGTATGAGGAGAGACTGAGTGGATTAGGATTATATTCGCTGGAGTTCAGAAGAATGAGGGGGGATCTCATAGAAACCTATAAAATTCTAACAGGACTGGACAGGGTAGATGCAGGAAGGATGTTCCTGATGGTGGGGGAGTCCAAAACCAGGGGTCACAGTCTGAGGATATGGGGTAGACCATTTAGGACTGAGATGAGGAGAAATTTCTTCACCCAGAGAGTGGTGAACCTGTGGAATTCGTTACCACAGAAAGTAGTTGAGGCCAAAACATTGTATGTTTTCAAGAAGGAGTTAGATATAGCTCTTGAGGTGAAAGGGATCAAAGGGTATGGGGAGAAAGCGGGAGCAGGCTATTGAGTTGGATGATCAGCCATGATCATATTGAATGGTGGAAGAGGCTAGAAGGGCCGAATGGCCTCCTCCTGCTCCTAGTTTCTGTGTTTCTATGTCATCCCTCCTTACTGCTGTAATTGACTCCTAGATCAATATTACGATACCCTCTCATCTTTTACCTCCTTCCCTGTCTCACCTGAAGACCCTATTTCCTGGAATATTGAGCTGGCAATCCTGCTCCTCTCTGAACTATGTCTCTGTGGCAGTAATGATGTCATACTTCCATGTGTTAATTTGTGCCTTCAACTCATCTGCCTTTTTCGTCAGACTCCTTGCATTAAAATAATTACTATTCAACCTTGTCAAACTCCCTTGTGTCTTAACTGGCCTATAATTTCTATGCCCTCCAGACTCACTTGCTCTCTCTTCCAATTTTGGCTGTGCATCTCCCCCTGCTGAATCTCCTCTCAGGATCCCATCCCCCTGCCAAGTTGGTTTAAATCCTCCCCAACAGCACTCGCCAACCTCCCCAAGGATGTTGGTCCCATTCTGTTTCAGGTGCAACCCGTCTACTTTGTACAGGTCCCACCGCCCCCAGAAACGGCCTCCATATCCCAGAAATCTAAAGCCCTCCCTCCTGCACCATGTCTCCAGCCACACATTCACCTGGACTAACCTCCTATTTCTATACTCACTAGCGTGTGGTACCGGAAGTAATCCAGAGATTACTACCTTTGAGGTCCTGTTTTTAAATATGTTTCCTAGCTCCCTAAATTATGCTTGCACGACCTCATCCGTCTTTCTACCTATGTCGTTGGTACCAATATGTACCATGAGCTCTGTCCCTTTGCCTTCCCCCTTTAGAATGTCCTGCAGCCATTCAGTGACATCCTTGACCCTGGCACCAGGGAGGCAACATACCATCCTGAAGTCACATCTATGGTCACAGAAACGCCCTGTCTGTTCCCCTTACTTTCGAGTCTCCTACCACTATTGCTCTTCCCCTCTTTTTCCTCCCCCTCTGTGCAGCTGAGCCACTCACTGTGCACTCCCCAGAGGAACCGTCACTCTCACCATTCTCGAGTGAGATGCACCCTGGGGATTTCCTGACTACCTGCCTGACACCTTTCTTCTGACTGAAGGTCACCCATTCCCTCTCTGTCTGCACTTCCATAAGCTGTGGGGTGACCATGTCTAAAAACATGGTGCTATCCCCGAAACTCTCCGCCTCGCGGATGCACCTCTCCGCCTCCAGCTGCTGCTCCAGCTCCGAAACCCGGAGCTCAAGTAGCTGCAGCTGGTGGCACTTCCTGCACATGTGGTCGGTCAGAGCATACGAAGCATACAGGACTTCCCACATGTTGCAGGCAGTACATACGGGACTGAGCTGCCCTGCCATGCCACTAGTTGAAAAAAAATCCCTTACTTTAAATTAAATACAGTAAAAAAAGTTACATTATTTATGTACCTTAAATAAAAACTAGAACCCTTACCTTTGCTTAGCTTAATCTATTTTAAACTGGAGAAAAACACTTACCCACTACTCACCAATCAGCTCTCACCTTTGTGCTGCTGTCACTTTTTGAAGCTTCCCTGCACTCGCTCTGATTCTGATCTCTCCGCCGCTCTCTCGCGCTGTCTTGTGATGTCACTCTTGATATTTTCAACAAGAACTGACTGCAGGACACTCTTCCCAGACTGCTTCACCGCAATGGTGACTGCAGGACACTCTTCCCAGACTGCTTCACCGCAATGCTGACTGCAGGACACACTTCTTTCGTGGACTTATTATTTCTGAATTCAATGAGCGTCTCATAATAAGTACAAATTTCAAAATGTTGCTATAGCCTGACCAAGTTTCCCTTGTGGATTTGGTCTGCCTGGTACACACTAACGGCCACATCATAACAACACCCAAGACTCTTTGAACATCAACACCTACAAGTTTCAGACCTTTCAAAAAATATTCTGCTTTTCTATTCTTACGACCAAAATGGATATCTTCAGACTTCCCTCCATTGTACACCATCTGCCATTTTGTCCCCCACTCACCTAACCTGCCTCTACCTCTACTTGAGAAACCAGTAGAAGTAGTACACCTGGATCAAGTGACTTCTCTAACTCACTGTCAGAGTGGATCTGACTTTCAGAAGAGTACGTTCCAGGACAGAGGTATGACCTGTCCAAACTTCACTGGAGCTCAAAGGGACTGAGCTGAGGAGCTGGGGTCCAAAGATTCAAAGAGAAGCTCACATTTGAGAAGCTGAGGGGTAGAAGCTTGAAGTGACAAAAGTTTCAGAGTAAACATCTTCCCACAAAGGAAAAGGTTGGGATGGCCAAATCGAGAGTCCCCAGATGTCATGTAGCTTACAGGGTAAGATAAGGCAGAAAAGGAAAGCTTATGTCAGACACTGAGAAAGCAATACAAACAGAAAGCTGGGAGGAGTATAGAAAGAGAAAGGGTGAAACCAAAAAGGAAACTAGGAAAGCAGAGAGGACATGGAAACAAAATCAAGGAGAACCCAAAGATGTTTTATTAACGCATTAAGAGTAAGAGGATAGCTAAGGTAAGGGTAGACCCCAAAAAAGACCAAATGTGTGGAGGCGGAGGATGTAGGTGTGGTTTTTATTGAATACTTTGCATCTGTCTTCACAAAAGAGGGGGACAATGCAGACATTATAGTTAAGGAGGAGGGGTGTGAAATATTGGATGCAATAAACATAGGGAAAGAGGATGTATTAATGGGATTAGCATCCTTGAAAGTGGATAAATCACCGAGGCCGGATGAAATGTACCTCAGGCTGTTAAAAGAAGCCAGGGAGGAAATTGCAGAGGGTCTGACCATCATTTTCCAATCCTCACTGGATACAGGTGAGGTGCTGGAGGATTGGAGGTTTGCTAATGCTGTACCTTTGTTTAAAAAGGAAGTGAGGGATAGACCGAATAATTACAGGCCAGTCAGTCTGACCTCGGTAGTGGACAAATTATTGGAATCAATTCTGAGAGACAGGATAAACTGTCACTCAGAGAGGCAGGGAGCCATCAAGGACAGTCAGCATGGATTGGTTACGGGAACATCATGCCTGACTAATTTGGTTGAATTTGTTGAGGTGGTAACAAGGAGCATTGATGCGGGTAAAGCAGCTTATGTGGTCTACATGGATTTTAGCAAGGCTTTTGACAAGGTCCAGCATAGCAAACTGTGTAAAAAAAAAAAATAAAAGCTCATGGGATCCAAGGGAACGTAGCAAGCTGGATACAAGATTAGCTCAGTGGCAAAAAACAAAGGATAATTTTTGATTATTTTTGTGAGGGGAAGGTTGTTTCCAATGGGGTTCCACTGGGTCAGTACTCGATCCTCTGCTTTTTGTGGTATATATTAATGATTTGGATGTAAATGTAGTGGGATGATCAAGACGTTTGCAGACAGCACAAACGTGTGTTTGATAGTGAGGAGGATCGCTGTAGACTGTAGGGAGATATCAAAGAACTAGACAGGTGGGCAGAAAAGCAGCAAATGGAATTCCACCCAAGCAAGTGTGAGGTGATGCATTTGGGGAGGTCAAACAAGGCAAAGAAATACACAATAAATTGGAGAATACTGAACGGTGTAGAGGTAGTGAGGAACTTGGAGTGAATGTCCACAGATCCCTGAAGGGACAGATTGATAAGTTGGTTCAGGAGGCATATGGAACCCTTTCATTTACTAGCCGAGGCACAGAATATAAGAGCAGGGAGGCTCTGCTGGAAGTATATAAAACATTAGTTAGGCCACAACAAAAATAAAAATAGCTGGAAAAACTCAGCAGGTCTGACAGCATCTACAGAGAGGAGCATAGTTAACATTTCGAGTCCGTATGACTCTTCAACAGAACTAAGGAAAAATAGAAAAGAGGTGAAATATAAGCTGGTTTAAGGGGTGGTGGGACAGATAGAGCTGGATAGAGGGTCAGTGATAGGTGGAGATAACCAAAAGATGTCACAGACAAAAGGACAAAGAGGTGTTGAGGGTGGTGATATTATCTAAGGAACATTAAGGGTAGAAAGCAGGACGAGTGGTTGACAGTCACACCGGGAGCCCGTCCACCCCCACACACGAGGGCGGAAGGCGCAGCAGCGGTCACTCCCCTCGACTCCAGGAAACAGCGAAGGCTCCTGCCAGGGGTGCTGTAACACTCGCCGCCGGAGCGAGGAGCCACCTTCCCCACCGGCCTTCCCAGCCGACCCAGAGCCGGTCGCGGCACACCACCGGCAGAGGGAATGTGCCCGGCGGCAGCCGTGTCCCAGGCAGAGGAGATCCGCCACGCCCCGATGTGACCGGCCCGAGCCACCGAGTTGAATCCTCCGGGCGGACCGCGCGGACCCCACCCGTTTACCTCTTAACGGTTTCACGCCCTCTTGAACTCTCTCTTTAAAGTTCTTTTCAACTTCGCCTTACGGTACTTGTCAACTATCGGTCTCGTGCCAGTATTTAGCCTTAGATGGAGTTTACCACCCGCTTTGGGCTGCATTCACAAGCAACCCAACTCCAAGAAGATCCCGACAAGCTAGGGGCCGGTATCGGCCTCACACCGTCCTCAGGCTAAGCCTCGATCAGAAGGACTCGGGCCCCGGAGCATCATCAGAGAAAGGTCTTCTATATGCCACATTTCCCGCGCCCGCCAGGCGAGCGGGGATTCGGTGCTGGGCTGTTCCCTTTTCACTCGCAGTTACTAGGGGAATCCATGTTCGTTTCTTTTCCTCCGCTCAGTAATATGCTTAAATTCAGCGGGTTGTCACGTCTGATCTGAGGTCGTAGCCGAATAGGCAGAACGGCCGGCCGTTACCTCCTCGGAGCCACGCGCGGAGCAACTCTGCTGCCGGCGATCAGGGAACCAAATGGGCTGGGCGCAATGCTCTGCCAGAGCCCACTGATGGCAGTGCCTGATGTGGAAAGGGAGCACAACACACAGTCGGGGTTTTGGTGCAAGGCTTTAGTCGGGAGATCGGTGGAATGGCCAGACCTGCGAGCCGATGTGACTGCCCCCCACGGGGGTTGGAGGCGCGGAGCGGCGGGTGCAAGTGGCGGAAGGCATCACGGGCGTGGTGCAAAGCGGCAACCGTACCCGGGTCAGGGGTTGTGATGAGAGCAGGCAGCGAGAGACTGCGTGCCAGGCACTGACTAAGGTAGGTGCTCGCCAGACAGTAGGCACAAGTGGACCCGAACCCCACGGTAGCGGGAGGCTGGCGCCAATGACGTGTGCAAGGAGACTGAACTCCAGCGCAACACGAAGCAGCAACGCAGCCAACGACCACCCCAGGGGCACTCACAAACAAAATGCCGCCACCCACCAAAGCAGACACACCACTGACCAGCAACACAGGCAAGCGAGACCAGCCCCAGTCACTGGGTCAAGCACCCCTTCATCCCTACGGTACAGCCTGCACCTGAAGCCAGGGCTACCAGCATGACAGGCACCAATCACTCGAACCGCACCACGGAAAGCACCATAAACCTCTCTCTCTCTATCTCTGTCACTCGCTTCTCTTTCGGCCGATGTACTCACTGAGCACAACTCTGCTGTATCTTTCCCACCACACCGTCAGAGGGTCAACCCTGGCCCTAGTGGGGATGGGGTGGGGGGAAGGGATCAAAATAGGCTAAAAGGTAGAGATAAAACAATGGATGGAAATACATTTAAAAATAATGGAAATAGGTGGGAAAAGAAAAATATATATAAATTATTGGAAAAAAGGGGGGATCGGAAAGGGGGTGGGGATAGAGGAGAGAGTTCATGGTCTAAAATTGTTGAACTCAATATTCAGTCCGGAAGGCTGTAAAGTGCCTAGTCGGAAGATGAGGTGCTGTTCCTCCAGTTTGTGTTGAGTTTCACTGGAACAATGCAGCAGGCCAAGGACAGACATGTGGGCATGAGAGCAGGGTAGTGTGTTGAAATGGCAAGCGACAGGGAGGTCTGGGTCATGCTTGCAGACAGACCAAATGTGTTCCGCAAAGCAGTCACCCAGTCTGCATTTGGTCTTTCCAATGTAGAGGAAACTGCATTGGGAGCAATGAATGCAGTAGACTAAACTGAGGGAAGTGCAAGTGAAATGCTGCTTCACTTGAAAGGAGTTTTGGCCCTTGGACAGTGAGGAGAGGGGAATTAAAGTGGCAGGTGTTGAATCTTCTGCGGTTGCATGGGGAGGTGCCATAGGTGGGGGTTGAGGAGTAGGGGGTGATGGAGAAGTGAACCAGGGTGTCTCGGAAGGAACGGTCCCTACGGAATGCCGCCAGGGGTGGGGAAGGGAAGATGTGTTTGGTGGTGGCATCATGCTGCAGTTGGCGGAAATGGCGGAGGATGATCATTTGAATGCGAAGGCTGCTGGGGTGACAAGTGAGGACAAGGGGGACCCTATCATGTTTCTGGGAGGGAGGAGAAGGTGTGAGGGCGGATGTGCGGGAGATGGGCCGGACATGGTTGAGGGCCCTGTCAACCACCATGGATGGAAAACCTCGGTTAAGGAAGAAGGAAGACATGTCAGAAGAACTGTTTTTGAAAGTGGCATCATCAGAACAGATGCAATAGAGGTGAAGGAACTGAGAGAATGGGATGGAGTCCTTACAGGAAGCGGGATGTGAGGAGCTGTAGTCAAGGTAGCTGTGGGAGTTGGTGGGCTTGTAATGCATATTGGTGGACAGTCTATCAACAGAGATTGAGACAGAGAGGTCAAGGAAGGGAAGGGAAGTGTCAGAGATGGACCATGTGAAAATGATGGAGGGGTGGAAATTGGAAGCAAAATTAATAAATTTTTCCAGGTCCAGACGAGAGCATGAAGCGGCACTGAAGTAATCATCGATGTACCGGAGAAAGAGTTGTGGAAGGGGGCTGGAGTAGGACTGGAACAAGGAATGTCCCACATACCCCATAAAGAGACAGGCATAGCTGGGGCCCATGCGGGCATCCATAGCCACACCTTTTCTTTGGAGGAAGTGATAGGAGTTTAAGGAGAAATTGTTCAGTGTGAGAACAAGTTCAGCCAGAAGGAGGAGAGTAGTGGTGGATTGTTCTGGCCTCTGTTCAAGGAAGAAGCTAAGGGCCCTCAGACCATCCTGGTGGGGGATGGAGGTGTAGAGGGATTGGACGTCCATGGTGAAGAGGAGGCGGTTGGGGCCAGGATTCTGGAAATTGTTGATATGATGTAGGGTGTCAGAGGAATCACGGATGTAGGTGGGAAGGGACTGGACAAGGGGAGAGAGAATAGAATCAATGTAGCAAGAAATGAGTTCCGTGGGACAGGAACAGGCTGACACAATCGGTCTGCCTGGACAGTCCTGTTTGTGGAATTTGGGTAGGAGGTAGAAGCGGGCCGTCTGAGGTTGGGAGACTATCAGGTTGGAAGCTGTGGAAGGAAGATCTCCAGAGGAGATGAGGTCAGTAACAGTCCTGGAAACAATGGCTTGATATTCAGTGGTGGGGTCATGGTCCAGGGGGAGGTAGGAGGAAGTGTCTGCGAGTTGACGCTCAGCCTCCGCGAGGTAGAGGTCAGTGCGCCAGACAACAAGAGCACCACCCTTGTCAGTGGGTTTGATGACAATGTCAGGGTTGGACCTCAGAGAACGGAGTGCAGCAAGTTCAGAGAGAGAAGGTTAGAGTGGGTGAGAGGAGCAGAGAAATTGAGACGACTGATGTCACGCTGACAGTTCTCAATGAAAAGATCAAGAGAGGGCAAGAATCCAGAGGGAGGGGTCCGGGTGGAGGGAGAATATTGGAGGTGGGTAAAAGGATCCGTTGAACAGGGAGAGGACTCCTGCCCAAAGAAGTGAGCCCGGAGACGAAGGTGGCGGAAGAAGAGTTCAGCATCATGCCGAGCCCGAAATTCATTGAGGTGAGGGCGTAAGGGTATGAAACTAAGTCCTTTGCTGAGCACTGAACGTTTAGCATGAGAGAAGGGAAGGTCAGGGGGTATAGTGAATACATGGCCGGGGTTGGGATTGGAAGATGGGGTGGGGACGGAGGGACAGGCAGGGCTGGAGGGTCCTGGATGGACGTTGGTATCGATGAGTTGTTGGAGATGTTGGTTGAGTTAGTTAGGCCACAACCTGAGTATTGTGTACGGTTCTGGTAACCTTGTTACAGAAAGGATGTGATTGCATTAGAGAGTGTGCAGAGGAGCTTTACATGGATGTTGCCAGGACTGGAAAATTACAGCTATGAGGAAAGATTTGACAGGCTTGAGATGTTCTCCTTGAAACACAGGAGGCTGAAGGGAGATTTGACAGATGGACAAAATTACCTGGGGACGGATTGGATGGGAAGGGCCTATTTACTTTAGCAGAGAGGTCAGTGACGATGAGGCATAGATTTAAAGTGATTGGTAGAAAGATTAGAGGGGAGATGAAAAAGGTCTTTTCACCCAGAGGGCTGTGGGGGTATGGAACTCATTGCCTGAAAGGGTCGTGGAGGCAGGAGCCCTCAACTCCTTTAAAAGGTTTCTGGATATGCACCTCAAGTGTTGTAACCTGCAGGGCTATGGATCAAATGCTGGAAAGTGGGATTAGACTGGGGGGGCTCGTTTTTCAGCCGGCGCAGACACAATGGGCTAAGTGGCCTCTTTCTGTGCCATAAGCTTCCTTTGTTCTATGACAGTACACATCAGAGGAGTTGAGGGAGGACACAAGGTGGCAGGACACATTTGATGAGCTGAGGGCGATACACCTCAAAGTCTCACAGTTAGTTAAGGGAGAGAGCTAGTCGAATGGGAATCATTCACCAAGTCCAAAATTCTGTAGATTCAGGAACATGCAGATTGGAGGGTGGCAAATGTAACCTCACTATTTAAAAAAGGAGGGATGGAGAGAGCAGGGAATTACAGACCAGTTATCCTAACCTCAGTGGCAGGGAAAATGCTAGAGTGTCTTATAAAGAATGTGATAACAGTACAATTACAAAATATCAACGGGATTAGACAAAGTCAACATGGATTTACGAAAGGGAAATCATGGCCAGGATATAACACTTGTCGGGTGGGAGCGTCCCAGACGTGAAATGATGCAGGGTGATGGCGGGCCATTGTTCTGACATCATCGCGCACTCGTGTGATATTTCAGTCGGGGGGCAGGTGCGGGAGTTGGCAGCGCACCCACCAGCAGTTAAAAGGCCTACTGAGACAATTAAAGATTTAATTAAATGTCATTTCTTGCTGCCCGTCCTTTGCATTTTTAGGAAACCTCATCCATGGGTGGCATGAGGTTTCCAACAGCAGTTAAAAATGACACAGAAATTTTAACATTTCATTCAGAACCTGTCCCTACTGATGTGACAGAGTCACACGAGGAGACATGTTTTGTAGCATTTTAAAAATCTTTATTTTTAATGTTCTCAGCTCTTCATCCCCTTGAAGGAGCTCTGTGCCTCAGGGAGCTTTCCCAGCACGCACCTGTGTGAACCTGCCCTCCTCCCCCACCCCACACAGGCAGCACTGAATGCTGTCACGTGCATTTCACGCTGGGCGGGCCTCAGTTGGCCCGAGTGTGACATGGTGGTCCGGCCCCGATTGCGGGTGGCGATCGGCTTCCTGACTGCCCCTGCTGAGACCACCCAATGAGGGAAAGATCCTCCCCCATGTTTGACAAACCCACTGGAGTTTTTTTGAGGACATAACCAGCAGAATAGATAAAGAAGAACCAATGGATGTGGCATATTTGGATTTTCAGGAAGTTTTTGATAAAGTCCCACATAAGAGGTTAGTGTATAAAGTTAAATCCCATGGGATTTGGGAAAAATGTATTGGCATGGATTGAGAATTGGTAAGCAGACAGGAAACAGAGAGTAGGAATAAATGGGTCTCTTTTCGAATGGCAATCAGTGACTAGTGGGGTACCGCAGGAATAAGTGACTTGGATGAGGGAACCAAATGCAATATTTCCAAGTTTGCTGATGGTGCAAAACTGGGCGTTGTTGTGGGGAGGATGCAAGGAGGCTTCTGGGTGATTTAGACAAGTTGTGTATGTGGGCATATGCATGGCAGATGCAGTATAACGTGGATAAATGTGAAGTTATGCAGTTCGAGGTGAAAAACAGAAAGGCAGAGTATTATTTAAATGGTGATGTATTGGGAAATGTGGATGTACAAAGGGATCTGGGTGTCCTTGTACACCAGTCAATGAAAGTAAACAGGCAGGTGCAGCAAGCAATTGGAAAAGTAAATGGTATGTTGGCCTTCATTGCAAGAGGATTTGAGTTCAAAAGTAGTGTGTCTTACTGCTGTTATACAGGGCCTTGGTGAGACCACACCTGGAGTATTGTGTGCAGTTTAGGTCTCCCTTCCTAAGAAAGGATATACTTGCCATGGAGGGAGTGCAGCAAAGGTTCCCCAGGCTGATATCAGGGATGGCAGGACTGTCGTATGGGGAGAGATTGGTTCGACTAGACTTGTATTCTCTAGAGGTTAGAAGAATGAGAGGGGATCTGATTGAAACGTATAAAATTCTAACAGGGCTAGACAGACTGGGTGCAGGGAGGAAGTTTCCCCTGGTTGGGGAGTCTAGAACCAAGGGACACAGTCTCAGGATATGGGGCAGGTCATTCAGGACTGAGATGAGGAAAGATTTCTTCACTCAGAGGGTGGTCAACCTGTGGAATTCTCTACCACAGAGGCTGTGGAGGCAGGGTCACTGAGTATATTCAAGAAAGAAATTGATAATTTTTTGGATATTAAGGGCATTAAGGGACATGGAGAGAAAGCGGGAATATGGTGTTAAGATAGAGCCATGATCATATTGAATGGCACAGCAGGCTCGAAGGGCCGAATGGCCTACTCCTGCTCTGAGTTTCTATGTTTTTATGTTATGAAGGGAGCCTTAAATGCACTCCTATGTTCTTTATGAGCAGACTTGCCTGTCAGAAGTGAACATTGGAAGTTCAGGTACAGGCTGTGTGCAATCTTTCAAAAATTGAGAGTGACTGGGGCATCTTGCATATCTAGGTCTGTCAAGAAGAGATGGAGAGAAAGTGGTTTAAAAAGGGAAGGTGAGAGGTACCGAATAAACAATGCAATAGAAAAATAGAGAATGCAGTCCTCCAGAATACAGCAAGCTCGGAGTGATTTCTTTTCCATTTAGACCAGACATTGATGTCTCCACTTGACTGCAGGGTGCACTCCCGGGTACCACAGTCTGACCGCCTGACCCGGTAAGAAACTAATTTTGAAGCCAACTGGTCAGCGATGAAAAGTTGGCGATAGGGCCAAATATCCTGTATATCCACTCCAAAGTGGGAAGTGAAGCTGCTGATACTTCTGCTTGAGCCCATTACACTGAGCATGGGCGTTTAAAAAACCGAATTCTGATATCGACCACCCAGAAGGACAAGGGGAGCAGGTGCATGGGAACATTATCGCCTCCAAGTCACACACTACACCGACTTAGAAAATTAAAAAAAATCTTTGATCATGGGATGTGGGCGTCACTGGCTAGGCCAGCATTTATTATCCATTGGTCATTGCCCCGTTGTTCAGGGAGCATTTAAGACTCAACCACGTTGCTGTGGGTCAGAAGTCACACGTAGGCCAGACCAGGTAAGGACAGCAGATTTCCTTCCCTAAAGGATATGAATAAACCAACTGGGATTTTACAGAGTGAAAGAGAGCAGGAACAGCTGCTTCATATACAGAGTGAAAGAGAGCAGGAACAGCAGCTTGATATACAGAGTGAAAGAGAGTGGGAACAGCAGCTTCATAAACAGAGTGAAAGAGAGCGGGAACAGCAGCTTCAAAAACAGAGTGAAAGAGAGCGGGAACAGCAGCTTCATATACAGAGTGAAAGATAGCGGGAACAGCAGCTTCATATACAGAGTGTAAGAGAGCGGGAACAGCAGCTTCATAAACAGAGTGAAAGAGAGCAGGAACAGCAGCTTCATAAACAGAGTGAAAGAGAGCAGGAACAGCAGCTTGACATACAGAGTGAAAGAGAGCGGGAACAGCAGCTTCATAAACAGAGTGAAAGAGACCGGGGACAGCAGCTTCATAAACAGAGTGACAGAGAGCAGGAACAGCAGCTTCATATACAGAGTGTAAGAGAGTGGGTAGAACAGCTTCATATACAGAGTAAAAGCGAGCAGGGACAGCAGCTTCATATACACAGTGAAAGAGAGCAGGAACAGCAGCTTCATGTACAGAGTAAAAGAGAGCAGGGACAGCAGCTTCATATACAGAGTGAAAGAGAGCGGGTACAATAGCTTCATATACAGAGTGAAAGAGAGCAGGAACAGTAGCTCCATATACAGAGTGAAAGAGAGCAGGAACAGCAGCTTCATATACAGAGTGAAAGAGAGCGTGAACAGCTGCTTCATATACAGAATGAAAGAAAGCGGTAAAAGAATCTTCATATGCAGAGTGAAAGAGAGCGGGAACAGCAACTTCATATACAGAGTGTAAGAGAACAGGAACAGCAGATTCATATAAAGAGTGAAAGAGACCGGTGACAGCAGCTTCATATACAGAGTGAAAGAGAGCGGGAACAGCAGCTTCATATACAGAGTGACAGAGAGCAGGAACAGCAGCTTCGTATACAGAGTGTAAGAGAGCGGGTAGAACAGCTTCATATACAGAGTAAAAGCGAGCAGGAACAGCAGCTTCATATACAGAGAGAAAGAGAGCGGGAACAGCAGCTTGACATACAGAGTGAAAGAGAGCGGGAACAGCAGCTTCATATACAGAGTGTAAGAGAGCGGGTAGAACAGCTTCATATACAGAGTAAAAGCGAGCAGGGACAGCAGCTTCATATACACAGTGAAAGAGAGCAGGAACAGGAGCTTCATATACAGAGTGAAAGAGAGCGGGAACAGCTGCTTCATATACAGAATGAAAGAGAGCGGTAATAGCATCTTCATATACAGAGTGAAAGAGATCAGGAACAGCAGCTTCATATACAGAGTGTAAGAGAACAGGAACAGCAGCTTCATATAAAGAGTGAAAGAGACCGGTGACAGCAGCTTCATATACAGAGTGAAAAAGTGCGGGAACAGCAGCTTCATATACAGAGTGACAGAGAGCAGGAACAGCAGCTTCATATACAGAGTGTAAGAGAGCAGGTAGAACAGCTTCATATACAGAGTAAAAGCGAGCAGGAACAGCAGCTTCATATACAGAGAGAAAGAGAGCGGGAACAGCAGCTTGACATACAGAGTGAAAGAGAGCGGGAACAGCATTTTCATATACAGAGTGAAAGAGAGTGGGAACAGCAGCTTCATATACAGAGTGTAAGAGAGCGGGTAGAACAGCTTCATATACAGAGTAAAAGCGAGCAGGGACAGCAGCTTCATATACACAGTGAAAGAGAGCAGGAACAGGAGCTTCATATACAGAGTAAAAGAGAGCGGGTACAACAGCATCATACACAGAGTGAAAGAGAGCGGGAACAGCAGCTTCATATACAGAGTGAAAGAGAGTGGGAACAGCAGCTTCATATACAGAATGTAAGAAAGCGGATAGAATAGCTTCATATACAGAGTAAAAGTGAGCAGGGACAGCAGGTTCATATACACAGTGAAAGAGAGCAGGAACAGCAGCTTCATATACAGAGTAAAAGAGAGCAGGGACAGCAGCTTCATATACAGAGTAAGAGAGCGGGTACAACAGCTTCATATACAGAGTGAAAGAGAGCAGGAACAGTAGCTTCATATACAGAATGAAAGAGAGCGGTAAAAGCAGCTTCATATACAGAGGGAAAGAGAGCGGGTACAACAGCTTCATATACAGAGTGAAAGAGAGCAGGAACAGTAGCTTCATATACAGAGTGAAAGAGAGCAGGAACAGCAGCTTCATATACAGAGTGAAAGAGAGCGTGAACAGCTGCTTCATATACAGATTGAAAGAGAGCGGTAAAAACATCTTCATATACAGAGTGAAAGAGAGCGGGAACAGCAGCTTCATATACAGAGAGTAAGAGAGCGGGTAGAACAGCTTCATATAGAGAGTAAAAGCGAGCAGGGACAGCAGCTTCATATACACAGTGAAAGAGAGCAGGAACAGCAGCTTCATATACAGAGTAAAAGAGAGCAGGGACAGCAGCTTCATATAGAGGGAAAGAGAGCGGGTACAACAGCTTCATATACAGAGTGAAAGAGAGCAGGAAAGCAGCTTCATATACAGAGTGAAAGAGAGCGTGAACAGCTGCTTCATATACAGAATGAAAGAGAGCGGTAAAAGCAGCTTCATGTACAGAGTGAAAGAGAGCGGAAGCAGCAGCTTCATATACAGAGTGAAAGAGCACAGGAACAGCAGCTTCATATACAGAGTGAAAGAGAGCAGGAACAGCAGCTTCATGAACAGAGTAAAAGAGAGTGGGAACAGCAGCTTCATATACAGAGCGAAAGAGAGCGGGAACAGCAGCTTGACATACAGAGTGAAAGAGAGCGGGAACAGCATCTTCATATAAAGAGTGAAAGAGAGCGGGAACAGCAGCTTGACATACAGAGAGAAAGAGAGCGGGAACAGCAGCTTGACATACAGAGTGAAAGAGAGCGGGAACAGCATCTTCATATACAGAGTGAAAGAGAGCGGGAACAGCAGCTTCATATACAGAGTGTAAGAGAGTGGGTAGAACAGCTTCATATACAGAGTAAAAGCGAGCAGGGACAGCAGCTTCATATACACAGTGAAAGAGAGCAGGAACAGGAGCTTCATATACAGAGTAAAAGAGAGCGGGTACAACAGCATCATATACAGAGTGAAAGAGAGCAGGAACAGTAGCTCTATATACAGAGTGAAAGAGAGCAGGAACAGCAGCTTCATATACAGAGTGAAAGAGAGCGGGAACAGCAGCTTCATATAAAGAATGAAAGAGAGCGGTAATAGCATCTTCATATACAGAGTGAAAGAGATCAGGAACAGCAGCTTCATATACAGAGTGTAAGAGAACAGGAACAGCAGCTTCATATAAAGAGTGAAAGAGACCGGTGACAGCAGCTTCATATACAGAGTGAAAGAGAGCGGGAACAGCAGCTTCATATACAGAGTGACAGAGAGCAGGAACAGCAGCTTCATATACAGAGTGTAAGAGAGCAGGTAGAACAGCTTCATATACAGAGTAAAAGCGAGCAGGAACAGCAGCTTGACATACAGAGTGAAAGAGAGCGGGAACAGCATTTTCATATACAGAGTGAAAGAGAGTGGGAACAGCAGCTTCATATACAGAGTGAAAGAGAGCGGGAACAGCAGCTTCATATAAAGAATGAAAGAGAGCGGTAATAGCATCTTCATATACAGAGTGAAAGAGATCAGGAACAGCAGCTTCATATACAGAGTGTAAGAGAACAGGAACAGCAGCTTCATATAAAGAGTGAAAGAGACCGGTGACAGCAGCTTCATATACAGAGTGAAAGAGAGCGGGAACAGCAGCTTCATATACAGAGTGACAGAGAGCAGGAACAGCAGCTTCATATACAGAGTGTAAGAGAGCGGATAGAACAGCTTCATATACAGAGTAAAAGCGAGCAGGGACAGCAGCTTCATATACACAGTGAAAGAGAGCAGGAACAGCAGCTTCATATACAGAGTAAAAGAGAGCGGGTACAACAGCATCATATACAGAGTGAAAGAGAGCGGGAACAGCAGCTTCATATACAGAGTGAAAGAGAGCGGGAACAGCAGCTTCATATACAGAATGTAAGAAAGCGGATAGAACAGCTTCATATACAGAGTAAAAGTGAGCAGGGACAGCAGGTTCATATACACAGTGAAAGAGAGCAGGAACAGCAGCTTCATATACAGAGTAAAAGAGAGCAGGGACAGCAGCTTCATATACAGAGTAAGAGAGCGGGTACAACAGCTTCATATACAGAGTGAAAGAGAGCAGGAACAGTAGCTTCATATGCAGAATGAAAGAGAGCGGTAAAAGCAGCTTCATATACAGAGGGAAAGAGAGCGGGTACAACAGCTTCATATACAGAGTGAAAGAGAGCAGGAACAGTAGCTTCATATACAGAGTGAAAGAGAGCAGGAACAGCAGCTTCATATACACAGTGAAAGAGAGCGTGAACAGCTGCTTCATATACAGAATGAAAGAGAGCGGTAAAAACATCTTCATATACAGAGTGAAAGAGAGCAGGAAAAGTAGCTTCATATATAGAGTGAAAGAGAGCAGGAACAGCAGTTTCATATACAGAGTGAAAGAGAGCGTGAACAGCTGCTTCATATACAGAATGAAAGAGAGCGGTAAAAGCAGCTTCATATACAGAGTGAAAGAGAGCGGAAGCAGCAGCTTCATATACAGAGTGAAAGACTGCAGGAACAGCAGCTTCATATACAGAGTGAAAGAGCAGGAACAGCAGCTTCATAAACAGAGTAAAAGAGAGTGGGAACAGCAGCTTCATATACAGAGTGTAAGAGAGCAGGAACAGCAACTTCATATGAACAGTGAAAGAGACTGGTGACAGCAGAATCATATACAGAGTGAAAGAGTGCGGGAACAGCATCTTCATATAGAGAGTGAAAGAGAGCGGGAACAGCAGCTTCATGTAAAGAGTAAAAGTGAGCAGGGACAGCAGGTTCATATACACAGTGAAAGAGATCAGGAACAGCAGCTTCATATACAGAGTGAAAGAGAGCAGGAACAGCCGCTTCATATACAGAGTGAAAGAGAGCGTGAACAGCTGCTTCATATACAGAATGAAAGAGAGCGGTAAAAGCAGCTTCATATACAGAGGGAAAGAGAGCGGGTACAACAGCTTCATATACAGAGTGAAAGAGAGCAGGAACAGTAGCTTCATATACAGAGTGAAAGAGAGCAGGAACAGCAGCTTCATATACAGAGTGAAAGAGAGCGTGAACAGCTGCTTCCTATATAGAATGAAAGAGAGCGGTAAAAGCATCTTCATATACAGAGTGAAAGAGAGCGGGAACAGCAGCTTCATATACAGAGAGTAAGAGAGCGGGTAGAACAGCTTCATATGCAGAGTAAAAGCGAGCAGGGACAGCAGCTTCATATACAGAGGGAAAGAGAGCGGGTACAACAGCTTCATATACAGAGTGAAAGAGAGCAGGAACAGTAGCTTCATATACAGAGTGAAAGAGAGCAGGAACAGCAGTTTCATATACAGAGTGAAAGAGAGCGTGAACAGCTGCTTCATATACAGAATGAAAGAGAGTGGTAAAAGCAGCTTCATATACAGAGTGAAAGAGAGCGGAAGCAGCAGCTTCATATACAGAGTGAAAGAGTGCAGGAACAGCAGCTTCATATACAGAGTGAAAGAGCAGGAACAGCAGCTTCATAAACAGAGTAAAAGAGAGTGGGAACAGCAGCTTCATATACAGAGTGAAAGAGAGCAGGAACAGCAGCTTCATATACAGAGTGAAAGATAGCAGGAACAGCAGCTTCATATACAGTGTCAAAGAGAGAAGGAACAGCAGCTTCATATACAGAGTGAAAGAGAGCAGGAACAGCAGCTTCATAAACAGAGTGAAAGGGAGCAGGAACTGCACCTTCATATACAGAGTTAAAGATAGCGGGAACAGCAGCTTCATATACAGAGTGAAAGAGAGCGGGAACAACAGCTTCATATACAGGGTGAAAGAGAGCTGCAACAGCAGCTTCATATACTGAGTGAAAGAGAGCGGGAACGGCAGCTTCATATTCAGAATGAAAGATAGCAGGAACAGCAGCTCCATAGACAGAGTGATGGAGAGCAGGAACAGCAGCTTCATATACAGAGTGAAAGAGAGCGGGAACAGCAGCTTCATATACAGAGTGAAAGAGAGTGGGAACATCAGCTTCATATACAGAGTGAAAGAGAGCAGGAACAGCAGCTTCATATACAGAGTGATGGACACCGGTGACAGCAGCTTCATATACAGTGATAGAGAGTGGGAACAGCAATTTCATATACAGAGTGAAAGAGTGCGCGAAAAGCAGCTTTATATACAGAGTGAAAGAGAGCAGGAACAGCAGCTTCATATACAGAGTGAAATAGAGCGGGAACAGCAGCCTCATATACAGAGTGAAAGAGAGCGGGTACAGCAGCTTCATATACAGAGTGAAAGAGAGCGGGAATAGCAGCTTCATATACTGAGTGAAAGAGAGCAGCAACAGCAGCTTCATAAACAGATTGAATGAGAGCGGGAACAGCAGCTTCATATAAAGAGTGCAAGAGAGCGGGAACAGCAGCTTCATATGCAGAGTGAAAGAGAGCAGGAACAGCAGCGTCATACACAGAGTGAAAGAGAGCAGGAACAGCAGATTCATATACAGTGTCAAAGAGAGAAGGAACAGCAGCATCATATACAGAGTGAAAGTGATCAGGAACAGCAGCTTCATAAACAGAGTGAAAGAGAGCAGGAACAACAGCTTCATATACAGAGTGAAAGAGATCAGAAACAGAAGCTTCATATACAGAGTGAAAGAGAGCGGCAACAGCAGCTTCATATACAGCGTGAAAGAGAGCGGGAACAGCAGCTTCATATACGGAGTGAAAGAGAGCTGGAACAGCAGCTTCATATACAGACTGAAAGAGAGCGGGAACAGCAGCTTCATATACAGAGTGAAAGTGAGCAGGAACAGCAGCTCCATATACAGAGTGAAGGAGAGCAGGAACAGCAGCTTCATATACAGAGTGAAAGATTGCGGCAACAGCAGCTTCATATACAGCGTGAAAGAGAGCGGGAACAGCAGCTTCATGTACGGCGTGAAAGAGAGCTGGAACAGCAGCTTCATATACAGACTGAAAGAGAGCGGGAACAGCAGCTTCATATACAGAGTGAAAGAGAGCAGGAACAGCAGCTACATAAACAGTGTGAATGAGAGCAGGAACAGCAGCTTCATGTACAGAGTGGAAGATTGCGGGAGCAGGAGCATCATATACAAAGTGAAAGAGATTGGGAACATCAGCTTCACATACAGAGTGAAAGAGAGCAGGAAAAGCAGCTTCATATACAGAGTGAAAGAGAGCGGGAACAGCAGCTTCATATACAGAGTGAAAGACAGCAGGAACAGCAGCTTAATAAACAGAGTGAATGTGAGCAGGAACAGCAGCTTCATATACAGAGTGAAAGAGAGCAGGAACAGGAGCTTTATATAGAGTGAAAGAGAGCAGGAACAGCAGTGTCATATACAGAGTGAAAGAGAGAAGGAACAGCAGCTTCATATACAGAGTAAAAGAGAGCGGGAACAGCAGCTTCATATGCAGAGTGAAAGAGAGCGGGAACAGCAGCTTCAAATACAGAGCAGTAACAGCAGCTTCATAAACAGAGTGAAAAACAGCAGGAACAGCAGCTTTATATACATAGTGAAAGAGTGCCGGAAAAGCAGCTTCATATACAGAGTATAAGAGTGCAGGAACAGCAGCTTCATATACAGAGTGAAATAGAGCTGGAACAGCAGCTTCATGAACAGAGTGAAAGAGAGTGGGAACAGCAGCTTCATATACAGAGTTTAAGAGAGCACGAACAGCAGCTTCATATAAAGAGTGAAAGATAGCAGGAACAGCAGCTTCATAAACAGAGTAAAAGAGAGTGGGAACAGCAGCTTTATATACAGAGTCAAAGAGAGCAGGAACAGCAGCTTCAGAAACAGAATAAAAGAGAACATGGACAGCAGCTTCATATACAGAGTAAGAGAGCGGGTACAACAGCTTCATATACAGAGTGAAAGAGAGCAGGAACAGTAGCTTCATATACAGAGTGAAAGAGTGCAGGAACAGCAGCTTCATATACAGAGTGAAAGAGCAGGAACAGCAGCTTCATAAACAGAGTAAAAGAGAGTGGGAACAGCAGCTTCATATACAGAGTGAAAGAGAGCAGGAACAGCAGCTTCATATACAGAGTGAAAGATAGCAGGAACAGCAGCTTCATATACAGTGTCAAAGAGAGAAGGAACAGCAGCTTCATATACAGAGTGAAAGAGAGCAGGAACAGCAGCTTCATAAACAGAGTGAAAGGGAGCAGGAACTGCACCTTCATATACAGAGTTAAAGATAGCGGGAACAGCAGCTTCATATACAGAGTGAAAGAGAGCGGGAACAACAGCTTCATATACAGGGTGAAAGAGAGCTGCAACGGCAGCTTCATATACTGAGTGAAAGAGAGCGGGAACGGCAGCTTCATATTCAGAATGAAAGATAGCAGGAACAGCAGCTCCATAGACAGAGTGATGGAGAGCAGGAACAGCAGCTTCATATACAGAGTGAAAGAGAGCGGGAACAGCAGCTTCATATACAGAGTGAAAGAGAGTGGGAACATCAGCTTCATATACAGAGTGAAAGAGAGCAGGAACAGCAGCTTCATATACAGAGTGATGGACACTGGTGACAGCAGGTACATATACAGTGATAGAGAGTGGGAACAGCAATTTCATTAACAGAGTGAAAGAGTGCGCGAAAAGCAGCTTTATATACAGAGTGAAAGAGAGCAGGAACAGCAGCTTCATATACAGAGTGAAATAGAGCGGGAACAGCAGCTTCATATACAGAGTGAAAGAGAGCGGGTACAGCAGCTTCATATACAGAGTGAAAGAGAGCGGGAATAGCAGCTTCATATACTGAGTGAAAGAGAGCAGCAACAGCAGCTTCATAAACAGATTGAATGAGAGCGGGAACAGCAGCTTCATATAAAGAGTGCAAGAGAGCGGGAACAGCAGCTTCATATGCAGAGTGAAAGAGAGCAGGAACAGCAGCGTCATACACAGAGTGAAAGAGAGCAGGAACAGCAGATTCATATACAGTGTCAAAGAGAGAAGGAACAGCAGCATCATATACAGAGTGAAAGTGATCAGGAACAGCAGCTTCATAAACAGAGTGAAAGAGAGCAGGAACAACAGCTTCATATACAGAGTGAAAGAGATCAGAAACAGGAGCTTCATATACAGAGTGAAAGAGAGCGGCAACAGCAGCTTCATATACAGCGTGAAAGAGAGCGGGAACAGCAGCTTCATATACGGAGTGAAAGAGAGCTGGAACAGCAGCTTCATATACAGACTGAAAGAGAGCAGGAACAGCTGCTTCATATACAGAGTGAAAGTGAGCAGGAACAGCAGCTCCATATACAGAGTGAAGGAGAGCAGGAACAGCAGCTTCATATACAGAGTGAAAGATTGCGGCAACAGCAGCTTCATATACAGCGTGAAAGAGAGCGGGAACAGCAGCTTCATGTACGGAGTGAAAGAGAGCTGGAACAGCAGCTTCATATACAGACTGAAAGAGAGCGGGAACAGCAGCTTCATATACAGAGTGAAAGAGAGCAGGAACAGCAGCTACATAAACAGTGTGAATGAGAGCAGGAACCGCAGTTTCATAAACAGAGTAAAAGAGAGTGGGAACAGCAGCTTCATATACAGAGTGAAAGAGAGCAGGAACAGCAGCTTCATATACAGAGTGAAAGATAGCAGGAACAGCAGCTTCATATACAGTGTCAAACAGAGAAGGAACAGTAGCTTCATATACGGAGTGAAAGAGAGCACTAACAGCAGCTTCAAAAACAGAGTGAAAGAGAGCAGGAACTGCACCTTCATATACAGAGTTAAAGATAGCGGGAACAGCAGCTTCATATACAGAGTGAAAGAGAGCGGGAACAACAGCTTCATATACAGGGTGAAAGAGAGCTGCAACAGCAGCTTCATATACTGAGTGAAAGAGAGCGGGAACGGCAGCTTCATATTCAGAATGAAAGATAGCAGGAACAGCAGCTCCATAGACAGAGTGATGGAGAGCAGGAACAGCAGCTTCATATACAGAGTGAAAGAGAGCGGGAACAGCAGCTTCATATACAGAGTGAAAGAGAGTGGGAACATCAGCTTCATATACAGAGTGAAAGAGAGCAGGAACAGCAGCTTCATATACAGAGTGATGGACACCGGTGACAGCAGCTTCATATACAGTGATAGAGAGTGGGAACAGCAATTTCATATACAGAGTGAAAGAGTGCGCGAAAAGCAGCTTTATATACAGAGTGAAAGAGAGCAGGAACAGCAGCTTCATATACAGAGTGAAATAGAGCGGGAACAGCAGCTTCAAATACAGAGTGAAAGAGAGCGGGAACAGCAGCTTCATATACAGAGTGAAAGAGAGCGGGAATAGCAGCTGCATATACTGAGTGAAAGAGAGCAGGACCAGCAGCTTCATAAACAGATTGAAAGAGTCCGGGAACAGCAGCTTCATATAAAGAGTGCAAGAGAGCGGGAACAGCAGCTTCATATGCAGAGTGAAAGAGAGCAGGAACAGCAGCGTCATACACAGAGTGAAAGAGAGCAGGAACAGCAGATTCATATACAGTGTCAAAGAGAGAAGGAACAGCAGCATCATATACAGAGTGAAAGTGATCAGGAACAGCAGCTTCATAAACAGAGTGAAAGAGAGCAGGAACAACAGCTTCATATACAGAGTGAAAGAGATCAGAAACAGAAGCTTCATATACAGAGTGAAAGAGAGCGGCAACAGCAGCTTCATATACAGCGTGAAAGAGAGCGGGAACAGCAGCTTCATATACGGAGTGAAAGAGAGCTGGAACAGCAGCTTCATATACAGACTGCAAGAGAGCGGGAACAGCAGCTTCATATACAGAGTGAAAGTGAGCAGGAACAGCAGCTCCATATACAGAGTGAAGGAGAGCAGGAACAGCAGCTTCATATACAGAGTGAAAGAGAGCAGGGACAGCAGCTTCATATACAGAGGGAAAGAGAGCAGGTACAACAGCTTCATATACAGAGTGAAAGAGAGCAGGAACAGCAGTTTCATGTACAAGTGAAAGAGAGCGTGAACAGCTGCTTCATATACAGAATGAAAGAGAGCGGTAAAAGCAGCTTCATATACAGAGTGAAAGAGAGCGGAAGCAGCAGGTTCATATACAGAGTGAAAGAGTGCCGGAACAGCAGCTTCATATACAGAGTGAAAGAGCAGGAACAGCAGCTTCATAAACAGAGTGTAAGAGAGCGGGTAGAACAGCTTCATATACAGAGTAAAAGAGAGCAGGGACAGCAGCTTCATATACAGAGTGAAAGAGAGCGGGAACAACAGCTTCATATACAGGGTGAAAGAGAGCTGCAATGGCAGCTTCATATACTGAGTGAAAGAGAGCGGGAACGGCAGCTTCATATTCAGAATGAAAGAGAGCAGGAACAGCAGCTCCATAGACAGAGTGATGGAGAGCAGGAACAGCAGATTCATATACAGAGTGAAAGAGAGCGGGAACAGCAGCTTCATATACAGAGTGAAAGAGAGTGGGAACATCAGCTTCATATACAGAGTGAAAGAGAGCAGGAACAGCAGCTTCATATACAGAGTGATGGACACCGGTGACAGCAGGTACATATACAGTGATAGAGAGTGGGAACAGCAATTTCATATACAGAGTGAAAGAGTGCGCGAAAAGCAGCTTTATATACAGAGTGAAAGAGAGCAGGAACAGCAGCTTCATATACAGAGTGAAATAGAGCGGGAACAGCAGCTTCATATACAGAGTGAAAGAGAGCGGGTACAGCAGCTTCATATACAGAGTGAAAGAGAGCGGGAACAGCAGCTTCATATACTGAGTGAAAGAGAGCAGCAACAGCAGCTTCATAAACAGATTGAATGAGAGCGGGAACAGCAGCTTCACATAAAGAGTGCAAGAGAGCGGGAACAGCAGCTTCATATACTGAGTGAAAGAGAGCAGGAAAAGCAGCGTCATATACAGAGTGAAAGAAAGCAGGAAAAGCAGATTCATATACAGTGTCAAAGAGAGAAGGAACAGCAGCTTCATATACAGAGTGAAAGTGATCAGGAACAGCAGCTTCATAAACAGAGTGAAAGAGAGCAGGAACAACAGCTTCATATACAGAGTGAAAGAGATCAGAAACAGAAGCTTCATATACAGAGTGAAAGAGAGCGGCAACAGCAGCTTCATATACAGCGTGAAAGAGAGCGGGAACAGCAGCTTCATATACGGAGTGAAAGAGAGCTGGAACAGCAGCTTCATATACAGACTGAAAGAGAGCGGGAACAGCAGCTTCATATACAGAGTGAAAGTGAGCAGGAACAGCAGCTTCATATACAGAGTGAAAGTGAGCAGGAACAGCAGCTTCATATACAGCGTGAAAGAGAGCGGGAACAGCAGCTTCATGTACGGCGTGAAAGAGAGCTGGAACAGCAGCTTCATATACAGACTGAAAGAGAGCGGGAACAGCAGCTTCATATACAGAGTGAAAGAGAGCAGGAACAGCAGCTACATAAACAGTGTGAATGAGAGCAGGAACAGCAGCTTCATGTACAGAGTGGAAGATTGCGGGAGCAGGAGCATCATATACAAAGTGAAAGAGATTGGGAACATCAGCTTCACATACAGAGTGAAAGAGAGCAGGAAAAGCAGCTTCATATACAGAGTGAAAGAGAGCGGGAACAGCAGCTTCATATACAGAGTGAAAGACAGCAGGAACAGCAGCTTAATAAACAGAGTGAATGTGAGCAGGAACAGCAGCTTCATATACAGAGTGAAAGAGAGCAGGAACAGGAGCTTTATATAGAGTGAAAGAGAGCAGGAACAGCAGTGTCATATACAGAGTGAAAGAGAGAAGGAACAGCAGCTTCATATACAGAGTAAAAGAGAGCGGGAACAGCAGCTTCATATGCAGAGTGAAAGAGAGCGGGAACAGCAGCTTCAAATACAGAGCAGTAACAGCAGCTTCATAAACAGAGTGAAAAACAGCAGGAACAGCAGCTTAATATACATAGTGAAAGAGTGCCGGAAAAGCAGCTTCATATACAGAGTATAAGAGAGCTGGAACAGCAGCTTCATATATAGAGTGAAATAGAGCTGGAACAGCAGCTTCATGTACAGAGTCAAAGAGAGTGGGAACAGCAGCTTCATATACAGAGTGAAAGAGAGCACGAACAGCAGCTTCATATAAAGAGTGAAAGATAGCAGGAACAGCAGCTTCATAAACAGAGTAAAAGAGAGTGGGAACAGCAGCTTTATATACAGAGTCAAAGAGAGCAGGAACAGCAGCTTCAGAAACAGAATAAAAGAGAACATGGACAGCAGCTTCATATACAGAGTAAGAGAGCGGGTACAACAGCTTCATATACAGAGTGAAAGAGAGCAGGAACAGTAGCTTCATATACAGAGTGAAAGAGTGCAGGAACAGCAGCTTCATATACAGAGTGAAAGAGCAGGAACAGCAGCTTCATAAACAGAGTAAAAGAGAGTGGGAACAGCAGCTTCATATACAGAGTGAAAGAGAGCAGGAACAGCAGCTTCATATACAGAGTGAAAGAGAGCGGGAACAGCAGCTTCATATACAGAGTGAAAGAGAGCAGGAACAGCAGCTACATAAACAGTGTGAATGAGAGCAGGAACAGCAGCTTCATGTACAGAGTGGAAGATTGCGGGAGCAGGAGCATCATATACAAAGTGAAAGAGATTGGGAACATCAGCTTCACATACAGAGTGAAAGAGAGCAGGAAAAGCAGCTTCATATACAGAGTGAAAGAGAGCGGGAACAGCAGCTTCATATACAGAGTGAAAGACAGCAGGAACAGCAGCTTAATAAACAGAGTGAATGTGAGCAGGAACAGCAGCTTCATATACAGAGTGAAAGAGAGCAGGAACAGGAGCTTTATATAGAGTGAAAGAGAGCAGGAACAGCAGTGTCATATACAGAGTGAAAGAGAGAAGGAACAGCAGCTTCATATACAGAGTAAAAGAGAGCGGGAACAGCAGCTTCATATGCAGAGTGAAAGAGAGCGGGAACAGCAGCTTCAAATACAGAGCAGTAACAGCAGCTTCATAAACAGAGTGAAAAACAGCAGGAACAGCAGCTTTATATACATAGTGAAAGAGTGCCGGAAAAGCAGCTTCATATACAGAGTATAAGAGTGCAGGAACAGCAGCTTCATATACAGAGTGAAATAGAGCTGGAACAGCAGCTTCATGAACAGAGTGAAAGAGAGTGGGAACAGCAGCTTCATATACAGAGATTAAGAGAGCACGAACAGCAGCTTCATATAAAGAGTGAAAGATAGCAGGAACAGCAGCTTCATAAACAGAGTAAAAGAGAGTGGGAACAGCAGCTTTATATACAGAGTCAAAGAGAGCAGGAACAGCAGCTTCAGAAACAGAATAAAAGAGAGCATGGACAGCAGCTTCATATACAGAGTAAGAGAGCGGGTACAACAGCTTCATATACAGAGTGAAAGAGAGCAGGAACAGTAGCTTCATATACAGAGTGAAAGAGTGCAGGAACAGCAGCTTCATATACAGAGTGAAAGAGCAGGAACAGCAGCTTCATAAACAGAGTAAAAGAGAGTGGGAACAGCAGCTTCATATACAGAGTGAAAGAGAGCAGGAACAGCAGCTTCATATACAGAGTGAAAGATAGCAGGAACAGCAGCTTCATATACAGTGTCAAAGAGAGAAGGAACAGCAGCTTCATATACAGAGTGAAAGAGAGCAGGAACAGCAGCTTCATAAACAGAGTGAAAGGGAGCAGGAACTGCACCTTCATATACAGAGTTAAAGATAGCGGGAACAGCAGCTTCATATACAGAGTGAAAGAGAGCGGGAACAACAGCTTCATATACAGGGTGAAAGAGAGCTGCAACGGCAGCTTCATATACTGAGTGAAAGAGAGCGGGAACGGCAGCTTCATATTCAGAATGAAAGATAGCAGGAACAGCAGCTCCATAGACAGAGTGATGGAGAGCAGGAACAGCAGCTTCATATACAGAGTGAAAGAGAGCGGGAACAGCAGCTTCATATACAGAGTGAAAGAGAGTGGGAACATCAGCTTCATATACAGAGTGAAAGAGAGCAGGAACAGCAGCTTCATATACAGAGTGATGGACACCGGTGACAGCAGGTACATATACAGTGATAGAGAGTGGGAACAGCAATTTCATTAACAGAGTGAAAGAGTGCGCGAAAAGCAGCTTTATATACAGAGTGAAAGAGAGCAGGAACAGCAGCTTCATATACAGAGTGAAATAGAGCGGGAACAGCAGCTTCATATACAGAGTGAAAGAGAGCGGGTACAGCAGCTTCATATACAGAGTGAAAGAGAGCGGGAATAGCAGCTTCATATACTGAGTGAAAGAGAGCAGCAACAGCAGCTTCATAAACAGATTGAATGAGAGCGGGAACAGCAGCTTCATATAAAGAGTGCAAGAGAGCGGGAACAGCAGCTTCATATACTGAGTGAAAGAGAGCAGGAACAGCAGCATCATATACAGAGTGAAAGAGAGCAGGAACAGCAGATTCATATACAGTGTCAAAGAGAGAAGGAACAGCAGCTTCATATACAGAGTGAAAGAGAGCAGGAACAGCAGCTTCATAAACAGAGTGAAAGAGAGCAGGAACAGCAGCTTCATATACAGAGTGAAAGAGAGCAGCAGCAGCAGCTTCATATACAGAGTGAAAGAGAGCGGCAACAGCAGCTTCATATACAGCGTGAAAGAGAGCGGGAACAGCAGCTTCATATACGGAGTGAAAGAGAGCTGGAACAGCAGCTTCATATACAGAGTGAAAGAGAGCAGGAACAGCAGCTTCATATACAGACTGAAAGAGAGCAGGAACAGCTGCTTCATATACAGAGTGAAAGTGAGCAGGAACAGCAGCTCCATATACAGAGTGAAGGAGAGCAGGAACAGCAGCTTCATATACAGAGTGAAAGATTGCGGCAACAGCAGCTTCATATACAGCGTGAAAGAGAGCGGGAACAGCAGCTTCATGTACGGAGTGAAAGAGAGCTGGAACAGCAGCTTCATATACAGACTGAAAGAGAGCGGGAACAGCAGCTTCATATACAGAGTGAAAGAGAGCAGGAACAGCAGCTACATAAACAGTGTGAATGAGAGCAGGAACCGCAGTTTCATAAACAGAGTAAAAGAGAGTGGGAACAGCAGCTTCATATACAGAGTGAAAGAGAGCAGGAACAGCAGCTTCATATACAGAGTGAAAGATAGCAGGAACAGCAGCTTCATATACAGTGTCAAAGAGAGAAGGAACAGCAGCTTCATATACAGAGTGAAAGAGAGCAGGAACAGCAGCTTCATAAACAGAGTGAAAGGGAGCAGGAACTGCACCTTCATATACAGAGTTAAAGATAGCGGGAACAGCAGCTTCATATACAGAGTGAAAGAGAGCGGGAACAACAGCTTCATATACAGGGTGAAAGAGAGCTGCAACGGCAGCTTCATATACTGAGTGAAAGAGAGCGGGAACGGCAGCTTCATATTCAGAATGAAAGATAGCAGGAACAGCAGCTCCATAGACAGAGTGATGGAGAGCAGGAACAGCAGATTCATATACAGAGTGAAAGAGAGCGGGAACAGCAGCTTCATATACAGAGTGAAAGAGAGTGGGAACATCAACTTCATATACAGAGTGAAAGAGAGCAGGAACAGAAGCTTCATATACAGAGTGATGGACACCGGTGACAGCAGGTACATATACAGTGATAGAGAGTGGGAACAGCAATTGCATATACAGAGTGAAAGAGTGCGCGAAAAGCAGCTTTATATACAGAGTGAAAGAGAGCAGGAACAGCAGCTTCATATACAGAGTGAAAGAGAGCGGGAACAGCAGCTTCATATACAGAGTGAAAGAGAGCAGGAACAGCAGCTTCATATACAGAGTGAAAGAGAGCGGGAACAGCAGCTTCATATACAGAGTGAAAGAGAGCGGGAACAGCAGCTTCATATACAGAGTGAAAGAGAGCAGGAACAGCAGCTTCATATACAGAGTGAAAGAGAGCGGGAACAGCAGCTTCATATACAGAGTGAAAGAGAGTGGGAACAGCAGCTTCATATACAGAGTGAAAGAGAGCAGGAACAGCAGCTTCATATACAGAGTGAAAGAGAGCAGGACAGAAGCTTCATATACGGAGTGAAAGAGAGAGGGAACAGCAGCTTCATATACAGAGTGAAAGAGAGCGGAACAGCAGCTTCATATACAGAGTGAAAGAGAGCGGGAACAGCAGCTTCATATACAGAGTGAAAGAGAGCCGGAACAGCAGCTTCATATACAGAGTGAAAGAGAGCGGGAACAGCAGCTTCATATACAGAGTGAAAGAGAGCAGGAACAGCAGCTTCATATACAGAGTGAAAGAGAGCAGGAACAGCAGCTTCATATACAGAGTGAAAGAGAGCAGGAACAGCAGCTTCATAAACAGAGTGAAAGAGAGCAGGAACAGCAGCTTCATATACAGAGTGAAAGAGAGCAGGAACAGCAGCTTCATATACGGAGTGAAAGAGAGCAGGAACAGCAGCTTCATATACAGAGTGAAAGAGAGCAGGAACAGCAGCTTCATATACAGAGTGAAAGAGAGCGCGAAGATCAGCTTCATATACAGAGTGAAAGAGAGCAGGAACAGCAGCTTCATATACAGAGTGAAAGAGAGCAGGAACAGCAGCTTCCTGTGCAGAGTGAAAGAGAGCAGGAATAGCAGCTTCATATACAGAGTGAAAGAGAGCAGGAACAGCAGCTTCATATACAGAGTGAAAGAGAGAAAGAACAGCAGCTTCATATACGGAGTGAAAGAGAGCAGGAACAGCAGCTCCATATACAGAGTGAAAGAGAGCAGGAACAGCAGCTTCATATACAGAGTGAAAGAGAGCAGGAACAGCAGCTTCATATACAGAGTGAAAGAGAGCGGGAACAGCAGCTTCATATACAGAGTGAAAGAGAGCGGAAGCAGCAGCTTCATATACAGAGTGAAAGAGAGCGGGAACAGCAGCTTCATATACAGAGTGAAAGAGAGCAGGAACAGCAGCTTCATATACAGAGTGAAAGAGAGCGGCAACAGCAGCTTCATATACAGAGTGAAAGAGAGCGGGAACAGCAGCTTCATATACTGAGTGAAAGAGAGCAGGAACAGCAGCTTCATATACAGAGTGAAAGAGAGCAGGAACAGCAGCTTCATATACAGAGTGAAAGAGAGCGTGAACAGCAGCTTCATATACAGAGTGAAAGAGAGCAGGAACAGCAGCTTCATAAACAGAGTGAAAGAGAGCAGGAACAGCAGCTTCATATACAGAGTGAAAGAGAGCGGGTACAGCAGATTCATATACAGAGTGAAAGAGAGCTGGAACAGCAGCTTCATATACAGAGTGAAAGAGTGCAGGAACAGCAGCTTCATATACAGAGTGAAAGAGCAGGAACAGCAGCTTCATAAACAGAGTAAAAGAGAGTGGGAACAGCAGCTTCATATACAGAGTGAAAGAGAGCAGGAACAGCAGCTTCATATACAGAGTGAAAGATAGCAGGAACAGCAGCTTCATATACAGTGTCAAAGAGAGAAGGAACAGCAGCTTCATATACAGAGTGAAAGAGAGCAGGAACAGCAGCTTCATAAACAGAGTGAAAGGGAGCAGGAACTGCACCTTCATATACAGAGTTAAAGATAGCGGGAACAGCAGCTTCATATACAGAGTGAAAGAGAGCGGGAACAACAGCTTCATATACAGGGTGAAAGAGAGCTGCAACAGCAGCTTCATATACAGAGTGAAAGAGAGCGGGAACGGCAGCTTCATATTCAGAATGAAAGAGAGCAGGAACAGCAGCTCCATAGACAGAGTGATGGAGAGCAGGAACAGCAGCTTCATATACAGAGTGAAAGAGAGCGGGAACAGCAGCTTCATATACAGAGTGAAAGAGAGTGGGAACATCAGCTTCATATACAGAGTGAAAGAGAGCAGGAACAGCAGCTTCATATACAGAGTGAAAGAGTGCAGGAACAGCAGCTTCATATACAGAGTGAAAGAGCAGGAACAGCAGCTTCATAAACAGAGTAAAAGAGAGTGGGAACAGCAGCTTCATATACAGAGTGAAAGAGAGCAGGAACAGCAGCTTTATATACATAGTGAAAGAGTGCCGGAAAAGCAGCTTCATATACAGAGTATAAGAGTGCAGGAACAGCAGCTTCATATACAGAGTGAAATAGAGCTGGAACAGCAGCTTCATGAACAGAGTAAAAGAGAGTGGGAACAGCAGCTTCATATACAGAGTTTAAGAGAGCACGAACAGCAGCTTCATATAAAGAGTGAAAGATAGCAGGAACAGCAGCTTCATAAACAGAGTAAAAGAGAGTGGGAACAGCAGCTTTATATACAGAGTCAAAGAGAGCAGGAACAGCAGCTTCATATACAGAATAAAAGAGAGCATGGACAGCAGCTTCATATACAGAGTAAGAGAGCGGGTACAACAGCTTCATATACAGAGTGAAAGAGAGCAGGAACAGCAGCTTCATATACAGAGTGAAAGAGCAGGAACAGCAGCTTCATAAACAGAGTAAAAGAGAGTGGGAACAGCAGCTTCATATACAGAGTGAAAGAGAGCAGGAACAGCAGCTTCATATACAGAGTGAAAGATAGCAGGAACAGCAGCTTCATATACAGTGTCAAAGAGAGAAGGAACAGCAGCTTCATATACAGAGTGAAAGAGAGCAGGAACAGCAGCTTCATAAACAGAGTGAAAGGGAGCAGGAACTGCACCTTCATATACAGAGTTAAAGATAGCGGGAACAGCAGCTTCATATACAGAGTGAAAGAGAGCGGGAACAACAGCTTCATATACAGGGTGAAAGAGAGCTGCAACAGCAGCTTCATATACAGAGTGAAAGAGAGCAGGAACAGCAGCTTCATATACAGAGTGAAAGAGAGCGGGAACGGCAGCTTCATATTCAGAATGAAAGATAGCAGGAACAGCAGCTCCATAGACAGAGTGATGGAGAGCAGGAACAGCAGCTTCATATACAGAGTGAAAGAGAGCGGGAACAGCAGCTTCATATACAGAATGAAAGAGAGCAGGAACAGCAGCTTCATATACAGAGTTAAAGAGAGCAGGAACAGCAGCTTCATATACAGAGTGAAAGAGAGCGGGAACAGCAGCTTCATATACACAGTGAAAGAGAGCGGGAACAGCAGCTTCATATACAGAGTGAAAGAGAGCGGGAACAGCAGCTTCATATACAGAGTGAAAGAGAGTGGGAACATCAGCTTCATATACAGAGTGAAAGAGAGCAGGAACAGCAGCTTCATATACAGAGTGAAAGAGTGCAGGAACAGCAGCTTCATATACAGAGTGAAAGAGCAGGAACAGCAGCTTCATAAACAGAGTAAAAGAGAGTGGGAACAGCAGCTTCATATACAGAGTGAAAGAGAGCAGGAACAGCAGCTTCATATACAGAGTGAAAGATAGCAGGAACAGCAGCTTCATATACAGTGTCAAAGAGAGAAGGAACAGCAGCTTCATATACAGAGTGAAAGAGAGCAGGAACAGCAGCTTCATGAACAGAGTGAAAGGGAGCAGGAACTGCACCTTCATATACAGAGTTAAAGATAGCGGGAACAGCAGCTTCATATACAGAGTGAAAGAGAGCGGGAACAACAGCTTCATATACAGGGTGAAAGAGAGCTGCAACAGCAGCTTCATATACAGAGTGAAAGAGAGCGGGAACGGCAGCTTCATATTCAGAATGAAAGATAGCAGGAACAGCAGCTCCATAGACAGAGTGATGGAGAGCAGGAACAGCAGCTTCATATACAGAGTGAAAGAGAGCGGGAACAGCAGCTTCATATACAGAGTGAAAGAGAGTGGGAACATCAGCTTTATATACAGAGTGAAAGAGAGCAGGAACAGCAGCTTCATATACAGAGTGATGGACACTGGTGACAGCAGCTTCATATACAGTGATAGAGAGTGGGAACAGCAATTTCATATACAGAGTGAAAGAGTGCGCGAAAAGCAGCTTTATATACAGAGTGAAAGAGAGCAGGAACAGCAGCTTCATATACAGAGTGAAATAGAGCGGGAACAGCAGCCTCATATACAGAGTGAAAGAGAGCGGGTACAGCAGCTTCATATACAGAGTGAAAGAGAGCGGGAATAGCAGCTTCATATACTGAGTGAAAGAGAGCAGCAACAGCAGCTTCATAAACAGATTGAATGAGAGCGGGAACAGCAGCTTCATATAAAGAGTGCAAGAGAGCGGGAACAGCAGCTTCATATGCAGAGTGAAAGAGAGCAGGAACAGCAGCGTCATACACAGAGTGAAAGAGAGCAGAACAGCAGATTCATATACAGTGTCAAAGAGAGAAGGAACAGCAGCATCATATACAGAGTGAAAGTGATCAGGAACAGCAGCTTCATAAACAGAGTGAAAGAGAGCAGGAACAACAGCTTCATATACAGAGTGAAAGAGATCAGAAACAGAAGCTTCATATACAGAGTGAAAGAGAGCGGCAACAGCAGCTTCATATACAGCGTGAAAGAGAGCGGGAACAGCAGCTTCATATACGGAGTGAAAGAGAGCTGGAACAGCAGCTTCATATACAGACTGAAAGAGAGCGGGAACAGCAGCTTCATATACAGAGTGAAAGTGAGCAGGAACAGCAGCTCCATATACAGAGTGAAGGAGAGCAGGAACAGCAGCTTCATATACAGAGTGAAAGATTGTGGCAACAGCAGCTTCATATACAGCGTGAAAGAGAGCGGGAACAGCAGCTTCATGTACGGAGTGAAAGAGAGCTGGAACAGCAGCTTCATATACAGACTGAAAGAGAGCGGGAACAGCAGCTTCATATACAGAGTGAAAGAGAGCAGGAACAGCAGCTACATAAACAGTGTGAATGAGAGCAGGAACAGCAGCTTCATGTACAGAGTGGAAGATTGCGGGAGCAGGAGCATCATATACAAAGTGAAAGAGATTGGGAACATCAGCTTCATATACAGAGTGAAAGAGAGCAGGAAAAGCAGCTTCATATACAGAGTGAAAGAGAGCGGGAACAGCAGCTTCATATACAGAGTGAAAGACAGCAGGAACAGCAGCTTAATAAACAGAGTGAATGTGAGCAGGAACAGCAGCTTCATATACAGAGTGAAAGAGAGCAGGAACAGGAGCTTTATATAGAGTGAAAGAGAGCAGGAACAGCAGTGTCATATACAGAGTGAAAGAGAGAAGGAACAGCAGCTTCATATACAGAGTAAAAGAGAGCGGGAACAGCAGCTTCATATGCAGAGTGAAAGAGAGCGGGAACAGCAGCTTCAAATACGGAGCAGTAACAGCAGCTTCATAAACAGAGTGAAAAACAGCAGGAACAGCAGCTTTATATACATAGTGAAAGAGTGCCGGAAAAGCAGCTTCATATACAGAGTATAAGAGTGCAGGAACAGCAGCTTCATATACAGAGTGAAATAGAGCTGGAACAGCAGCTTCATGAACAGAGTAAAAGAGAGTGGGAACAGCAGCTTCATATACAGAGTTTAAGAGAGCACGAACAGCAGCTTCATATAAAGAGTGAAAGATAGCAGGAACAGCAGCTTCATAAACAGAGTAAAAGAGAGTGGGAACAGCAGCTTTATATACAGAGTCAAAGAGAGCAGGAACAGCAGCTTCATATACAGAATAAAAGAGAGCATGGACAGCAGCTTCATATACAGAGTAAGAGAGCGGGTACAACAGCTTCATATACAGAGTGAAAGAGAGCAGGAACAGTAGCTTCATATACAGAGTGAAAGAGTGCAGGAACAGCAGCTTCATATACAGAGTGAAAGAGCAGGAACAGCAGCTTCATAAACAGAGTAAAAGAGAGTGGGAACAGCAGCTTCATATACAGAGTGAAAGAGAGCAGGAACAGCAGCTTCATATACAGAGTGAAAGATAGCAGGAACAGCAGCTTCATATACAGTGTCAAAGAGAGAAGGAACAGCAGCTTCATATACAGAGTGAAAGAGAGCAGGAACAGCAGCTTCATAAACAGAGTGAAAGGGAGCAGGAACTGCACCTTCATATACAGAGTTAAAGATAGCGGGAACAGCAGCTTCATATACAGAGTGAAAGAGAGCGGGAACAACAGCTTCATATACAGGGTGAAAGAGAGCTGCAACAGCAGCTTCATATACAGAGTGAAAGAGAGCGGGAACGGCAGCTTCATATTCAGAATGAAAGATAGCAGGAACAGCAGCTCCATAGACAGAGTGATGGAGAGCAGGAACAGCAGCTTCATATACAGAGTGAAAGAGAGCGGGAACAGCAGCTTCATATACAGAGTGAAAGAGAGTGGGAACATCAGCTTCATATACAGAGTGAAAGAGAGCAGGAACAGCAGCTTCATATACAGAGTGATGGACACTGGTGACAGCAGCTTCATATACAGTGATAGAGAGTGGGAACAGCAATTTCATATACAGAGTGAAAGAGTGCGCGAAAAGCAGCTTTATATACAGAGTGAAAGAGAGCAGGAACAGCAGCTTCATATACAGAGTGAAATAGAGCGGGAACAGCAGCTTCATAAACAGAGTGAAAGAGAGCGGGTACAGCAGCTTCATATACAGAGTGAAAGAGAGCGGGAATAGCAGCTTCATATACTGAGTGAAAGAGAGCAGCAACAGCAGCTTCATAAACAGATTGAATGAGAGCGGGAACAGCAGCTTCATATAAAGAGTGCAAGAGAGCGGGAACTGCAGCTTCATATGCAGAGTGAAAGAGAGCAGGAACAGCAGCGTCATACACAGAGTGAAAGAGAGCAGGAACAGCCGATTCATATACAGTGTCAAAGAGAGAAGGAACAGCAGCATCATATACAGAGTGAAAGTGATCAGGAACAGCAGCTTCATAAACAGAGTGAAAGAGAGCAGGAACAACAGCTTCATATACAGAGTGAAAGAGATCAGAAACAGAAGCTTCATATACAGAGTGAAAGAGAGCGGCAACAGCAGCTTCATATACAGCGTGAAAGAGAGCGGGAACAGCAGCTTCATATACGGAGTGAAAGAGAGCTGGAACAGCAGCTTCATGTACAGACTGAAAGAGAGCGGGAACAGCAGCTTCATATACAGAGTGAAAGTGAGCAGGAACAGCAGCTCCATATACAGAGTGAAGGAGAGCAGGAACAGCAGCTTCATATACAGAGTGAAAGATTGCGGCAACAGCAGCTTCATATACAGCGTGAAAGAGAGCGGGAACAGCAGCTTCATGTACGGAGTGAAAGAGAGCTGGAACAGCAGCTTCATATACAGACTGAAAGAGAGCGGGAACAGCAGCTTCATATACAGAGTGAAAGAGAGCAGGAACAGCAGCTTCATAAACAGAGTGAAAGAGAGCAGGAACAGCAGCTTCATATACAGAGTGAAAGAGAGCGGTAAAAGCATCTTCATATACAGAGTGAAAGAGAGCGGAACAGCAGCTTCATATACAGAGTGAAAGAGAGCAGGAACAGCAGCTTCATATACAGAGTGAAAGAGAGCAGGAACAGCAGCTTCATATACAGAGTGAAAGAGAGCAGGAACAGCAGCTTCATATACAGAGTGAAAGAGAGCAGGAACAGCAGCTTCATATACAGAGTGAAAGAGAGCAGGAACAGCAGCTTCATATACAGAGTGAAAGAGAGCAGGAACAGCAGCTTCATATACAGAGTGAAAGAGAGCGTGAACAGCAGCATCATATACAGAGTGAACGAGAGCAGGAACAGCAGCTTCATAAACAGAGTGAAAGAGAGCAGGAACAGCCGTTTCATATACAGAGTGAAAGAGAGCAGGAACAGCAGCTTCATATACAGAGTAAAAGAGAGCGGGAACAGCAGCTTCATAAACAGAGTGAAAGAGAGCGGGAACGGCAGCTTCATATTCAGAATGAAAGATAGCAGGAACAGCAGCTCCATAGACAGAGTGATGGAGAGCAGGAACAGCAGCTTCATATACAGAGTGAAAGAGAGCGGGAACAGCAGCTTCATATACAGAGTGAAAGAGAGTGGGAACATCAGCTTCATATACAGAGTGAAAGAGAGCAGGAACAGCAGCTTCATATACAGAGTGATGGACACTGGTGACAGCAGCTTCATATACAGTGATAGAGAGTGGGAACAGCAATTTCATATACAGAGTGAAAGAGTGCGCGAAAAGCAGCTTTATATACAGAGTGAAAGAGAGCAGGAACAGCAGCTTCATATACAGAGTGAAAGAGAGCGGGAACAGCAGCTTCATATACAGAGTGAAAGAGAGTGGGAACAGCAGCTTCATATACAGAGTGAAAGAGAGCGCGAAAAGAAGCTTCATATACAGAGTGAAAGAGAGCAGGAACAGCAGCTTCATATACAGATTGAAAGAGAGCGGGAACAGCAGCTTCATATACAGAGTGAAAGAGAGCGGGAACAGCAGCTTCATATACAGAGTGAAAGAGAGCAGGAACAGCAGCTTCATATACAGAGTGAAAGAGAGCAGGAACAGCAGCTTCATATACAGAGTGAAAGAGAGCAGGAACAGCAGCTTCATATACAGAGTGAAAGAGAGCAGGAACAGCAGCTTCATATACAGAGTGAAAGAGAGCGGGAACAGCAGCTTCATATACAGAGTGAAAGAGAGCAGAACAGCAGCTTCATATACAGAGTGAAAGAGAGCAGGAACAGCAGCTTCATATACAGAGTGAAAGAGAGCAGGAACAGCAGCTTCATATACAGAGTGAAAGAGAGCGGGAACAGCAGCTTCATATACAGAGTGAAAGAGAGCAGGAACAGAAGCTTCATATACAGAGTGATATAGACCGGTGACAGAAGCTTCATGTACGGAGTGAAAGAGAGCTGGAACAGCAGCTTCATATACAGAGTGAAAGAGAGCGGGAACAGCAGCTTCATATACAGAGTGAAAGAGAGCAGGAACAGCAGCTACATAAACAGTGTGAATGAGAGCAGGAACAGCAGCTTCATGTACAGAGTGGAAGATTGCGGGAGCAGGAGCATCATATACAAAGTGAAAGAGATTGGGAACATCAGCTTCACATACAGAGTGAAAGAGAGCAGGAAAAGCAGCTTCATATACAGAGTGAAAGAGAGCGGGAACAGCAGCTTCATATACAGAGTGAAAGAGAGAAGGAACAGCAGCTTAATAAACAGAGTGAATGAGAGCAGGAACAGCAGCTTCATATACAGAGTGAAAGAGAGCAGGAACAGGAGCTTTATATAGAGTGAAAGAGAGCAGGAACAGCAGTGTCATATACAGAGTGAAAGAGAGAAGGAACAGCAGCTTCATATACAGAGTAAAAGAGAGCGGGAACAGCAGCTTCATATACAGAGTGAAAGAGAGCGGGAACAGCAGCTTCATATACAGAGTGAAAGAGAGCAGGAACAGCAGCTTCATATACAGAGTGAAAGAGAGCAGGAACAGCAGCTTCATATACAGAGTGAAAGAGTGCTGCAACAGCAGCTTCATATACAGAGTATAAGAGTGCAGGAACAGCAGCTTCATATACAGAGTGAAAGAGAGCAGGAACAGCAGCTTCATGAACAGAGTGAAAGAGAGTGGGAACAGCAGCTTCATATACAGAGTGAAAGAGAGCAGGAACAGCAGCTTCATATACAGAGTGATATAGACCAGTGACAGCAGCTTCATATACAGAGTGAAAGAGAGTGGGAACAGCAGCTTCATATACAGAGTGAAAGAGAGCAGGAACAGCAGCTTCATATACAGAGTGAAAGAGAGCGGCAACAGCAGCTTCATATACAGAGTGAAAGAGAGCGGGTACAGCAGCTTCATATACAGAGTGAAAGAGAGCAGGAACAGCAGCTTCATATACAGAGTGAAAGAGAGCAGGAACAGCAGCTTCATATACAGAGTGAAAGAGAGCAGGAACAGCAGCTTCATATACAGTGTCAAAGAGAGAAGGAACAGCAGCTTCATATACAGAGTGAAAGAGAGCAGGAACAGCAGCTTCATAAACAGAGTGAAAGGGAGCAGGAACTGCAGCTTCATATACAGAGTGAAAGAGAGCGGGAACAGCAGCTTCATATACAGAGTGAAAGAGAGCGGGAACAGCAGCTTCATATACAGAGTGAAAGAGAGCTGGAACAGCAGCTTCATATACAGAGTGAAAGAGAGCGGGAACAGCAGCTTCATATACAAAGTGAAAGAGAGCAGGAAGTGCAGCTCCATATACAGAGTGAAGGAGAGCAGGGACAGCAGCTTCATATACAGAGTGAAAGAGAGCGGGAACAGCAGCTTCATATACAGAGTGAAAGAGAGTGGGAACATCAGCTTCATATACAGAGTGAAAGAGAGCAGGAACAGCAGCTTCATATACAGAGTGATGGACACCGGTGACAGCAGGTACATATACAGTGATAGAGAGTGGGAACAGCAATTTCATTAACAGAGTGAAAGAGTGCGCGAAAAGCAGCTTTATATACAGAGTGAAAGAGAGCAGGAACAGCAGCTTCATATACAGAGTGAAATAGAGCGGGAACAGCAGCTTCATATACAGACTGAAAGAGAGCGGGAACAGCAGCTTCATATACAGAGTGAAAGAGAGCAGGAACAGCAGCTACATAAACAGTGTGAATGAGAGCAGGAACAGCAGCTTCATGTACAGAGTGGAAGATTGCGGGAGCAGGAGCATCATATACAAAGTGAAAGAGAATGGGAACATCAGCTTCACATACAGAGTGAAAGAGAGCAGGAAAAGCAGCTTCATATACAGAGTGAAAGAGAGCGGGAACAGCAGCTTCATATACAGAGTGAAAGACAGCAGGAACAGCAGCTTAATAAACAGAGTGAATGTGAGCAGGAACAGCAGCTTCATATACAGAGTGAAAGAGAGCAGGAACAGCAGCTTCATATACAGAGTGAAAGAGAGCAGGAACAGCAGCTTCATATACAGAGTGAAAGAGAGCAGGAACAGCAGCTTCATATACAGAGTGAAAGAGAGCAGGAACAGCAGCTTCATATACAGAGTGAAAGAGAGCAGGAACAGCAGCTTCATATACAGAGTGAAAGAGAGCAGGAACAGCAGCTTCATATACAGAGTGAAAGAGAGCAGGAACAGCAGCTTCATATACAGAGTGAAAGAGAGCAGGAACAGCAGCTTCATATACAGAGTGAAAGAGAGCAGGAACAGCAGCTTCATATACAGAGTGAAAGAGAGCGGGAACAGCAGCTTCATATACAGAGTGAAAGAGAGCAGGAACAGCAGCTTCATATACAGAGTGATATAGACCAGTGACAGCAGCTTCATATACAGAGTGAAAGAGAGCTGGAACAGCAGCTTCATATACAGAGTGAAAGAGAGCAGGAACAGCAGCTTCATATACAGAGTGAAAGAGAGCAGGAACAGCAGCTTCATATACAGAGTGAAAGAGAGCAGGGAACAGCAGCTTCATATACAGAGTGAAAGAGAGCAGGAACAGCAGCTTCATATACAGAGTGAAAGAGAGCAGGAACAGCAGCTTCATATACAGAGTGAAAGAGAGCAGGAACAGCAGCTTCATATACAGAGTGAAAGAGAGCAGGAACAGCAGCTTCATATACAGAGTGAAAGAGAGCAGGAACAGCAGCTTCATATACAGAGTGAAAGAGAGCAGGAACAGCAGCTTCATATACAGAGTGAAAGAGAGCGGGAACAGCAGCTTCATATACTGAGTGAAAGAGAGCGGGAACAGCAGATTCATATACAGAGTGAAAGAGAGCTGGAACAGCAGCTTCATATACAGTGTGAAAGAGTTCGGGAACAGCAGCTTCATATACAGAGTGAAAGAGAGCAGGAACAGCAGCTTCATATACAGAGTGAAAGAGAGCGGGAACAGCAGCTTCATATACAGAGTGAAAGAGAGCGGAACAGCAGCTTCATATACAGAGTGAAAGAGAGCAGGAACAGCAGCTTCATATACAGAGTGAAAGAGAGCGGAACAGCAGCTTCATATACAGAGTGAAAGAGAGCGGGAACAGCAGCTTCATATACAGAGTGAAAGAGAGCGGGAACAGCAGCTTCATATACAGAGTGAAAGAGAGCAGGAACAGCAGCTTCATATACAGAGTGAAAGAGAGCGGGAACAGCAGCTTCATATACAGAGTGAAAGAGAGCAGGAACAGCAGCTTCATATACAGAGTGAAAGAGAGCAGGAACAGAAGCTTCATATACAGAGTGAAAGAGAGCGGGAACAGCAGCTTCATATACAGAGTGAAAGAGAGCAGGAACAGCAGCTTCATATACAGAGTGAAAGAGAGCAGGAACAGCAGCTTCATATACAGAGTGAAAGAGAGCGGGAACAGCAGCTTCATATACAGAGTGAAAGAGAGCAGGAACAGCAGCTTCATATACAGAGTGAAAGAGAGCAGGAACAGCAGCTTCATATACAGAGTGAAAGAGAGCAGGAACAGCAGCTTCATATACAGAGTGAAAGAGAGCGGGAACAGCAGCTTCATATACAGAGTGAAAGAGAGCAGGAACAGCAGCTTCATATACAGAGTGAAAGAGAGCAGGAACAGCAGCTTCATATACAGAGTGAAAGAGAGCAGGAACAGCAGCTTCATATACAGAGTGAAAGAGAGCGGGAACAGCAGCTTCATATACAGAGTGAAAGAGAGCAGGAACAGCAGCTTCATATACAGAGTGAAAGAGAGCAGGAACAGCAGCTTCATATACAGAGTGAAAGAGAGCAGGAACAGCAGCTTCATATACAGAGTGAAAGAGAGCAGGAACAGCAGCTTCATATACAGAGTGAAAGAGAGCAGGAACAGCAGCTTCATATACAGAGTGAAAGAGAGCAGGAACAGCAGCTTCATATACAGAGTAAAAGAGAGCGGGAACAGCAGCTTCATATGCAGAGTGAAAGAGAGCGGGAACAGCAGCTTCAAATACAGAGCAGTAACAGCAGCTTCATAAACAGAGTGAAAAACAGCAGGAACAGCAGCTTTATATACATAGTGAAAGAGTGCCGGAAAAGCAGCTTCATATACAGAGTATAAGAGTGCAGGAACAGCAGCTTCATATACAGAGTGAAATAGAGCTGGAACAGCAGCTTCATGAACAGAGTAAAAGAGAGTGGGAACAGCAGCTTCATATACAGAGTTTAAGAGAGCACGAACAGCAGCTTCATATAAAGAGTGAAAGATAGCAGGAACAGCAGCTTCATAAACAGAGTAAAAGAGAGTGGGAACAGCAGCTTTATATACAGAGTCAAAGAGAGCAGGAACAGCAGCTTCATATACAGAATAAAAGAGAGCATGGACAGCAGCTTCATATACAGAGTAAGAGAGCGGGTACAACAGCTTCATATACAGAGTGAAAGAGAGCAGGAACAGCAGCTTCATATACAGAGTGAAAGAGTGCAGGAACAGCAGCTTCATATACGGAGTGAAAGAGAGCAGGAACAGCAGCTTCATAAACAGAGTGAAAGAGAGCAGAACAGCAGCTTCATATACAGAGTGAAAGAGAGCAGGAACAGCAGCTTCATATACAGAGTGAAAGAGAGCGGCAACAGCAGCTTCATATACAGAGTGAAAGAGAGCAGGAACAGCAGCTTCATATACAGAGTGAAAGAGAGCAGGAACAGCAGCTTCATATACAGAGTGAAAGAGAGCAGGAACAGCAGCTTCATATACAGAGTGAAAGAGAGCGGGAACAGCAGCTTCATATGCAGAGTGAAAGAGAGCGGGAACAACAGCTTCATATGCAGGGTGAAAGAGAGCTGCAACAGCAGCTTCATATACTGAGTGAAAGAGAGCAGGAACAGCAGCTTCATATACAGAGTGAAAGAGAGCAGGAACAGCAGCTTCATATACAGAGTGAAAGAGAGCAGGAACAGCAGCTTCATATACAGAGTGAAAGAGAGTGCGAGCTGCAGCTTCATATACAGAGTTAAAGAGAGCAGGAACAGCAGCTCCATGTACAGAGTGAAGGAGAGCAGGAACAGGAGCTTCATATACAGAGTGAAAGAGAGCAGGAACAGCAGCTTCATATACAGAGTGAAAGAGAGCTGGAACAGCAGCTTCATATACAGAGTGAAAGAGAGCAGGAACAGCAGCTTCATATACAGAGTGAAAGAGAGCAGGAACAGCAGCTTCATATACAGAGTGAAAGAGAGCGGGAACAGCAGCTTCATATACAGAGTGAAAGAGAGCGGGAACAGCAGCTTCATATACAGAGTGAAAGAGAGCGGGAACAGCAGCTTCATATACAGAGTGAAAGAGAGCAGGAACAGCAGCTTCATATACAGAGTGAAAGAGAGCAGGAAAAGCAGCTTCATATACAGAGTGAAAGAGAGCGGGAACAGCAGCTTCATATACAGAGTGAAAGAGAGCAGGAACAGCAGCGTCATACACAGAGTGAAAGAGAGCAGGAACAGCAGCTTCATATACAGAGTGAAAGAGAGCAGGAACAGCAGCATCATATACAGAGTGAAAGTGATCAGGAACAGCAGCTTCATATACAGAGTGAAAGAGAGCAGGAACAACAGCTTCATATACAGAGTGAAAGAGAGCAGAACAGAAGCTTCATATACAGAGTGAAAGAGAGCGGCAACAGCAGCTTCATATACAGCGTGAAAGAGAGCGGGAACAGCAGCTTCATATACGGAGTGAAAGAGAGCTGGAACAGCAGCTTCATATACAGACTGAAAGAGAGCGGGAACAGCAGCTTCATATACAGAGTGAAAGAGAGCAGGAACAGCAGCTTCATATACAGAGTGAAGAGAGTGGGAACAGCAGCTTCATATACAGAGTGAAAGAGTGCTGCAACAGCAGCTTCATATACTGAGTGAAAGAGAGCGGGAACAGCAGCTTCATATACAGAGTGAAAGAGAGCAGGAACAGCAGCTTCATATACAGAGTGAAAGAGAGCGGGAACAGCAGCTTCATATACAGAGTGAAAGAGAGCAGGAACAGCAGCTTCATATACAGAGTGAAAGAGAGCAGGAACAGCAGCTTCATAAACTGAGTGAATGTGAGCAGGAACAGCAGCTTCAAATACAGAGTGAAAGAGAGCAGTAACAGCAGCTTCATATACAGAGTGAAAGAGAGCGGGAACAGCAGCTTCATATACAGAGTGAAAGAGAGCTGGAACAGCAGCTTCATATACAGAGTGAAAGAGAGCAGGAACAGCAGCTTCATATACAGAGTGAAAGAGAGCGGGAACAGCAGCTTCATATACAGAGTGAAAGAGAGCAGGAACAGCAGCTTCATATACAGAGTGAAAGAGAGCAGGAACAGCAGCTTCATATACAGAGTGAAAGAGAGCAGGAACAGCAGCTTCATATACAGAGTGAAAGAGAGCGGAACAGCAGCTTCATATACAGAGTGAAAGAGAGCAGGAACAGCAGCTTCATATACAGAGTGAAAGAGAGCAGGAACAGAAGCTTCATATGAAGAGTGCAAGAGAGCGTGAACAGCAGCTTCATATACAGAGTGAAAGAGAGCGGGAACAGCAGCTTCATATACAGAGTGAAAGAGAGCAGGAACAGCAGCTTCATATACAGAGTGAAAGAGAGCAGGAACAGCAGCTTCATATACAGAGTGAAAGAGAGCAGGAACAGCAGCTTCATATACAGAGTGAAAGAGAGCAGGAACAGCAGCTTCATATACAGAGTGAAAGAGAGCGGAACAGCAGCTTCATAAACAGAGTGAAAGAGAGCGGGAACAGCAGCTTCATATACAGAGTGAAAGAGAGCTGGAACAGCAGCTTCATATACAGAGTGAAAGAGAGCAGGAACAGCAGCTTCATATACAGTGTCAAACAGAGCAGGAACAGCAGCTTCATATACGGAGTGAAAGAGAGCAGGAACAGCAGCTTCATATACAGAGTGAAAGAGAGCAGGAACAGCAGCTTCATATACAGAGTGAAAGAGAGCAGGAACAGCAGCTACATATACAGCGTGAAAGACAGCGGGAACAGCAGCTTCATATACAGAGTGAAAGAGAGCTGGAACAGCAGCTTCATATACAGAGTGAAAGAGATCCCGAACAGCAGCTTCATATACAGAGTGAAAGAGAGCGGGAACAGCAGCTTCATATACAGAGTGAAAGAGAGCAGGAACAGCAGCTTCATATACAGAGTGAAAGAGAGCAGGAACAGCAGCTTCATATACAGAGTGAAAGAGAGCAGGAACAGCAGCTTCATATACAGAGTGAAAGAGAGCGGGAACAGCAGCTTCTTATACAGATTGAAAGAGAGCAGGAACAGCAGCTTCATATACAGAGTGAAAGAGAGCAGGAACAGCAGCTTCATATACAGAGTGAAAGAGAGCAGGAACAGCAGCTTCATATACAGAGTGAAAGAGAGCAGGAACAGCAGCTTCATATACAGAGTGAAAGAGAGCAGGAACAGCAGCTTCATATACAGAGTGAAAGAGAGCAGGAACAGCAGCTTCATATACAGAGTGAAAGAGAGCAGGAACAGCAGCTTCATATACAGAGTGAAAGAGAGCAGGAACAGCAGCTTCATATACAGAGTGAAAGAGAGCAGTAACAGCAGCTTCATATCCAGAGTGAAAGAGAGCGCGAACAGCAGCGTCATATATAAATTGAAGGAGAGCAGGAACAGCAGCTTCATATACAGAGTGAAAAAGAGCGGGAACAGCAGCTTCATATACAGAGTGAAAGAGAGCAGGGAACAGCAGCTTCATATACAGAGTGAAAGAGAGCAGGAACAGCAGCTTCATATACAGAGTGAAAGAGAGCAGGGAACAGCAGCTTCATATACAGAGTGAAAGAGAGCAGGAACAGCAGCTTCATATACAGAGTGAAAGAGAGCAGGAACAGCAGCTTCATATACAGAGTGAAAGAGAGCAGGAACAGCAGCTTCATATACAGAGTGAAAGAGAGCAGGAACAGCAGCTTCATATACAGAGTGAAAGAGAGCAGGAACAGCAGCTTCATAAACAGATTGAAAAAGTCCGGGAACAGCAGCTTCATATAAAGAGTGCAAGAGAGCGGGAACAGCAGCTTCATATACAGAGTGAAAGAGAGCAGGAACAGCAACTTCATATACAGAGTGAAAGAGAGCGGGAACAGCAGATTCATATACAGAGTGAAAGAGAGCAGGAACAGCAGCTTCATATACAGAGTGAAAGAGAGCAGGAACAGCAGCTTCATATACAGAGTGAAAGAGAGCGGAACAGCAGCTTCATATACAGAGTGAAAGAGAGCGGGAACAGCAGCTTCATATACAGAGTGAAAGAGAGCAGGAACAGCAGCTTCATATACAGAGTGAAAGAGAGCGTGAACAGCAGCTTCATATACAGAGTGAAAGAGAGCAGGAACAGCAGCTTCATAAATAGAGTGAAAGAGAGCAGGAACAGCAGCTCCATATACAGCGTGAAATAGAGCAGGAACAGCAGCTTCATATACAGAGTGAAAGAGAGTGGGAACAGCAGCTTCATATACAGAGTGAAAGAGAGCAGGAACAGCAGCTTCATATACAGAGTGAAAGAGAGCAGGAACAGCAGCTTCATATACAGAGTGAAAGAGAGCAGGAACAGCAGCTTCATATACAGAGTGAAAGAGAGCGTGAATAGCTGCTTCATATACAGAGTGAAAGAGAGCAGGAACAGCAGCTTCATATACAGAGTGAAAGAGAGCAGGAACAGCAGCTTCATATACAGAGTGAAAGAGAGCAGGAACAGCAGCTTCATATACAGAGTGAAAGAGAGCAGGAACAGCAGCTTCATATACAGAGTGAAAGAGAGCAGGAACAGCAGCTTCATATACAGAGTGAAAGAGAGCAGGAACAGCAGCTTCATATACAGAGTGAAAGAGAGCAGGAACAGCAGCTTCATATACAGAGTGAAAGAGAGCAGGAACAGCAGCTTCATATACAGAGTGAAAGAGAGTGGGAACAGCAGCTTCATATACAGAGTGAAAGAGAGCAGGAACAGCAGCTTCATATACAGAGTGAAAGAGAGCGGGAACAGCAGCTTCATATACAGAGTGAAAGAGAGCAGGAACAGCAGCTTCATATACAGAGTGAAAGAGAGCAGGAACAGCAGCTTCCTGTGCAGAGTGAAAGAGAGCAGGAACAGCAGCTTCATATACAGAGTGAATGTGAGCAGGAACAGCAGCTTCATATACAGAGTGAAAGAGAGCAGGAACAGCAGCTTCATATACAGAGTGAAAGAGAGCGGGAACAGCAGCTTCATATACAGAGTGAAAGAGAGCGGGAACAGCAGCTTCATATACAGAGTGAAAGAGAGCGGAACAGCAGCTTCATATACAGAGTGAAAGAGAGAAGGGAACAGCAGCTTCATATACAGAGTGAAAGAGAGCAGGAACAGCAGCTTCATATACAGAGTGAAAGAGAGCAGGAACAGCAGCTTCATATACAGAGTGAAAGAGAGCAGGAACAGCAGCTTCATATACAGAGTGAAAGAGAGCGGAACAGCAGCTTCATATACAGAGTGAAAGAGAGCAGGAACAGCAGCTTCATATACAGAGTGAAAGAGAGCAGGAACAGCAGCTTCATATACAGAGTGAAAGAGAGCAGGAACAGCAGCTTCATATACAGAGTGAAAGAGAGCAGGAACAGCAGCTTCATATACAGAGTGAAAGAGAGCGGGAACAGCAGCTTCATATACAGAGTGAAAGAGAGCAGGGAACTGCAGCTTCATATACAGAGTTAAAGAGAGCAGGAACAGCAGCTCCATGTACAGAGTGAAAGAGAGCAGGAACAGCAGCTTCATATACAGAGTGAAAGAGAGCGGGAACAGCAGCTTCATATACAGAGTGAAAGAGAGCAGGAACAGCAGCTTCATATACAGAGTGAAAGAGAGCAGGAACAGCAGCTACATATACAGCGTGAAAGAGAGCAGGAACAGCAGCTTCATATACAGAGTGAAAGAGAGCAGGAACAGCAGATTCATATACAGAGTGAAAGAGAGCAGGAACAGCAGCTTCATATACAGAGTGAAAGAGAGCAGGAACAGCAGCTACATATACAGCGTGAAAGACAGCGGGAACAGCAGCTTCATATACAGAGTGAAAGAGAGCTGGAACAGCAGCTTCATATACAGAGTGAAAGAGATCCCGAACAGCAGCTTCATATACAGAGTGAAAGAGAGCAGGAACAGCAGCTTCATATACAGAGTGAAAGAGAGAAGGAACAGCAGCTTCATATACGGAGTGAAAGAGAGCAGGAACAGCAGCTTCATATACAGAGTGAAAGAGAGTGGGAACAGCAGCTTCATATACAGAGTGAAAGAGAGCTGGAACAGCAGCTTCATATACAGAGTGAAAGAGAGCGGGAACAGCAGCTTCATATACAGAGTGAAAGAGAGCAGGAACAGCAGCTTCATATACAGAGTGAAAGAGAGCAGGAACAGCAGCTTCATATACAGAGTGAAAGAGAGCAGGAACAGCAGCTTCATATACAGAGTGAAAGAGAGCGGAACAGCAGCTTCATATACAGAGTGAAAGAGAGCAGGAACAGCAGCTTCATATACAGAGTGAAAGAGAGCAGGAACAGCAGCTTCATATACAGAGTTAAAGAGAGCAGGAACAGCAGCTTCATAAATAGAGTGAAAGAGAGCAGGAACAGCAGCTCCATATACAGAGTGAAAGAGAGCAGGAACAGCAGCTTCATATACAGAGTGAAAGAGAGCGGGAACAGCAGCTTCATATACAGAGTGAAAGAGAGCAGGAACAGCAGCTTCATATACAGAGTGAAAGAGAGCGTGAATAGCTGCTTCATATACAGAGTGAAAGAGAGCCGGAACAGCAGCTTCATATACAGAGTGAAAGAGAGCAGGAACAGCAGCTTCATATACAGAGTGAAAGAGAGCAGGAACAGCAGCTTCATATACAGAGTGAAAGAGAGCAGGAACAGCAGCTTCATATACAGAGTGAAAGAGAGCAGGAACAGCAGCTTCATATACAGAGTGAAAGAGAGCAGGAACAGCAGCTTCATATACAGAGTGAAAGAGAGCAGGAACAGCAGCTTCATATACAGAGTGAAAGAGAGCAGGAACAGCAGCTTCATATACAGAGTGAAAGAGAGCGGAACAGCAGCTTCATATACAGAGTGAAAGAGAGCAGGGAACAGCAGCTTCATATACAGAGTGAAAGAGAGCAGGAACAGCAGCTTCATATACAGAGTGAAAGAGAGCAGGAACAGCAGCTTCATATACAGAGTGAAAGAGAGCGGAACAGCAGCTTCATATACAGAGTGAAAGAGAGCAGTAACAGCAGCTTCATATCCAGAGTGAAAGAGAGCGGAACAGCAGCGTCATATACAGAGTGAAAGAGACCAGGAACAGCAGCTTCATATATAGATTGAAGGAGAGCAGGAACAGCAGCTTCATATACAGAGTGAAAAAGAGCAGGAACAGCAGCTTCATATACAGAGTGAAAGAGAGCAGGAACAGCAGCTTCATATACAGAGTGAAAGAGAGCAGGAACAGCAGCTTCATATACAGAGTGAAAGAGAGCAGGAACAGCAGCTTCATATACAGAGTGAAAGAGAGCAGGAACAGCAGCTTCATATACAGAGTGAAAGAGAGCAGGAACAGCAGCTTCATATACAGAGTGAAAGAGAGCGGAACAGCAGCTTCATATACAGAGTGAAAGAGAGCAGGAACAGCAGCTTCATATACAGATTGAAAGAGAGCGGGAACAGCAGCTTCTTATGCAGATTGAAAAAGAGTGGGAACATCAGCTTCATATAAAGAATTAAAGAGAGCAGTAACATCAGCTTCATATCCAGAGTCAACGAGAGCGCGAACAGCAGATTCATATACAGAGTGAAAGAGAGCAGGAACAGGAGCTTATGTACAGAGTGAAAGAGCACAGGAACAGCAGCTTCATATACAGAGTGAAAGAGAGCAGGGAACAGCAGCTTCATATACAGAGTGAAAGAGAGCAGGAACAGCAGCTTCATATACAGAGTGAAAGAGAGCACGAAAAGCCGCTTCATATACAGAGTGAAAGAGAGCGGGAACAGCAGCTTCATATACAGAGTGAAAGAGAGCGCGAAAAGCAGCTTCATATACAGAGTGAAAGAGAGCCGGAACAGCAGCTTCATATACAGAGTGAAAGAGAGAAGGAACAGCAGCTTCATATACAGAGTGAAAGAGAGCAGGAACAGCAGCTTCATATACAGAGTGAAAGAGAGCAGGAACAGCACCTTCAAATACAGAGTGAAAGAGAGCAGGAACAGCAGCTTCATATACAGAGTGAAAGAGAGCAGGAACAGCAGCTTCATATACAGAGTGAAAGAGAGCGTGAACAGCAGCTTCATATACAGAGTGAAAGAGAGCAGGAACAGCAGCTTCATATACAGAGTGAAAGAGAGCAGGAACAGCAGCTTCATATACAGAGTGAAAGAGAGCGGGAACAGCAGCTTCATATACAGAGTGAAAGAGAGCTGGAACAGCAGCTTCATATACAGAGTGAAAGAGAGCAGGAACAGCAGCTTCATATACAGAGTGAAAGAGAGCAGGAACAGCAGCTTCATATACAGAGTGAAAGAGAGCAGGAACAGCAGCTTCATATACAGAGTGAAAGAGAGCGGGAACAGCAGCTTCATATACAGAGTGAAAGAGAGCAGGAACAGCAGCTTCATATACAGATTGAAAGAGAGCAGGAACAGCAGCTTCATATACAGAGTGAAAGAGAGCAGGAACAGCAGCTTCATATACAGAGTGAAAGAGAGCAGGAACAGCAGCTTCATATACAGAGTGAAAGAGAGCGGGAACAGCAGCTTCATATACAGAGTGAAAGAGAGCAGGAACAGCAGCTTCATATACAGAGTGAAAGAGAGCAGGAACAGCAGCTTCATATACAGAGTGAAAGAGAGCAGGGAACAGCAGCTTCATATACAGAGTGAAAGAGAGCAGGAACAGCAGCTTCATATACAGAGTGAAAGAGAGCAGGAACAGCAGCTTCATATACAGAGTGAAAGAGAGCAGGAACAGCAGCTTCATATACAGAGTGAAAGAGAGCGGAACAGCAGCTTCATATACAGAGTGAAAGAGAGCAGGAACAGCAGCTTCATATACAGAGTGAAAGAGAGCAGGAACAGCAGCTTCATATACAGAGTGAAAGAGAGCAGGAACAGCAGCTTCATATACAGAGTGAAAGAGAGCAGGAACAGCAGCTTCATATACAGAGTGAAAGAGAGCAGGAACAGCAGCTTCATATACAGAGTGAAAGAGAGCAGGAACAGCAGCTTCATATACAGAGTGAAAGAGAGCAGGAACAGCAGCTTCATATACAGAGTGAAAGAGAGCAGGAACAGCAGCTTCATATACAGAGTGAAAGAGAGCAGGAACAGCAGCTTCATATACAGAGTGAAAGAGAGCAGGAACAGCAGCTTCATATACAGAGTGAAAGAGAGCAGGAACAGCAGCTTCATATACAGAGTGAAAGAGAGCAGGAACAGCAGCTTCATATACAGAGTGAAAGAGAGCAGGAACAGCAGCTTCATATACAGAGTGAAAGAGAGCAGGAACAGCAGCTTCATATACAGAGTGAAAGAGAGCGGGAACAGCAGCTTCATATACAGAGTGAAAGAGAGCAGGAACAGCAGCTTCATATACAGAGTGAAAGAGAGCGGAACAGCAGCTTCATATACAGAGTGAAAGAGAGCAGGAACAGCAGCTTCATATACAGAGTGAAAGAGAGCAGGAACAGCAGCTTCATATACAGAGTGAAAGAGAGCAGGAACAGCAGCTTCATATACAGAGTGAAAGAGAGCAGGAACAGCAGCTTCATATACAGAGTGAAAGAGAGCAGGAACAGCAGCTTCATATACAGAGTGAAAGAGAGCGGAACAGCAGCTTCATATACAGAGTGAAAGAGAGCAGGAACAGCAGCTTCATATACAGAGTGAAAGAGAGCAGGAACAGCAGCTTCATATACAGAGTGAAAGAGAGCAGGAACAGCAGCTTCATATACAGAGTGAAAGAGAGCAGGAACAGCAGCTTCATATACAGAGTGAAAGAGAGCAGGAACAGCAGCTTCATATACAGAGTGAAAGAGAGCAGGAACAGCAGCTTCATATACAGAGTGAAAGAGAGCAGGAACAGCAGCTTCATATACAGAGTGAAAGAGAGCAGGAACAGCAGCTTCATATACAGAGTGAAAGAGAGCAGGGAACAGCAGCTTCATATACAGAGTGAAAGAGAGCAGGAACAGCAGCTTCATATACAGAGTGAAAGAGAGCAGGAACAGCAGCTTCATATACAGAGTGAAAGAGAGCAGGAACAGCAGCTTCATATACAGAGTGAAAGAGAGCAGGAACAGCAGCTTCATATACAGAGTGAAAGAGAGCAGGAACAGCAGCTTCATATACAGAGTGAAAGAGAGCAGGAACAGCAGCTTCATATACAGAGTGAAAGAGAGCAGGAACAGCAGCTTCATATACAGAGTGAAAGAGAGCAGGAACAGCAGCTTCATATACAGAGTGAAAGAGAGCAGGAACAGCAGCTTCATATACAGAGTGAAAGAGAGCAGGAACAGCAGCTTCATATACAGAGTGAAAGAGAGCAGGAACAGCAGCTTCATATACAGAGTGAAAGAGAGCGGGAACAGCAGCTTCATATACAGAGTGAAAGAGAGCAGGAACAGCAGCTTCATATACAGAGTGAAAGAGAGCAGGAACAGCAGCTTCATATACAGAGTGAAAGAGAGCAGGAACAGCAGCTTCATATACAGAGTGAAAGAGAGCAGGGAACAGCAGCTTCATATACAGAGTGAAAGAGAGCAGGAACAGCAGCTTCATATACAGAGTGAAAGAGAGCAGGAACAGCAGCTTCATATACAGAGTGAAAGAGAGCAGGAACAGCAGCTTCATATACAGAGTGAAAGAGAGCTGGAACAGCAGCTTCATATACAGAGTGAAAGAGAGCAGGAACAGCAGCTTCATATACAGAGTGAAAGAGAGCGGAACAGCAGCTTCATATACAGAGTGAAAGAGAGCAGGAACAGCAGCTTCATATACAGAGTGAAAGAGAGCAGGAACAGCAGCTTCATATACAGAGTGAAAGAGAGCAGGAACAGCAGCTTCATATACAGAGTGAAAGAGAGCGGGAACAGCAGCTTCATATACAGAGTGAAAGAGAGCGGAACAGCAGCTTCATATACAGAGTGAAAGAGAGCAGGAACAGCAGCTTCATATACAGAGTGAAAGAGAGCAGGAACAGCAGCTTCATATACAGAGTGAAAGAGAGCAGGAACAGCAGCTTCATATACAGAGTGAAAGAGAGCAGGAACAGCAGCTTCATATACAGAGTGAAAGAGAGCAGGAACAGCAGCTTCATATACAGAGTGAAAGAGAGCAGGAACAGCAGCTTCATATACAGAGTGAAAGAGAGCGGAACAGCAGCTTCATATACAGAGTGAAAGAGAGCGGGAACAGCAGCTTCATATACAGAGTGAAAGAGAGCTGGAACAGCAGCTTCATATACAGAGTGAAAGAGAGCAGGAACAGCAGCTTCATATACAGAGTGAAAGAGAGCAGGAACAGCAGCTTCATATACAGAGTGAAAGAGAGCAGGAACAGCAGCTTCATATACAGAGTGAAAGAGAGCGGGAACAGCAGCTTCATATACAGAGTGAAAGAGAGCAGGAACAGCAGCTTCATATACAGAGTGAAAGAGAGCAGGAACAGCAGCTTCATATACAGAGTGAAAGAGAGCGGGAACAGCAGCTTCATATACAGAGTGAAAGAGAGCAGGAACAGCAGCTTCATATACAGAGTGAAAGAGAGCAGGAACAGCAGCTTCATATACAGAGTGAAAGAGAGCAGGAACAGCAGCTTCATATACAGAGTGAAAGAGAGCGGAACAGCAGCTTCATATACAGAGTGAAAGAGAGCAGGAACAGCAGCTTCATATACAGAGTGAAAGAGAGCAGGAACAGCAGCTTCATATACAGAGTGAAAGAGAGCAGGAACAGCAGCTTCATATACAGAGTGAAAGAGAGCAGGAACAGCAGCTTCATATACAGAGTGAAAGAGAGCAGGAACAGCAGCTTCATATACAGAGTGAAAGAGAGCAGGAACAGCAGCTTCATATACAGAGTGAAAGAGAGCAGGAACAGCAGCTTCATATACAGAGTGAAAGAGAGCAGGAACAGCAGCTTCATATACAGAGTGAAAGAGAGCAGGAACAGCAGCTTCATATACGGAGTGAAAGAGAGCAGGAACAGCAGCTTCATATACAGAGTGAAAGAGCACAGGAACAGCAGCTTCATATACAGAGTGAAAGAGAGCGTGAAAAGCAGCTTCATATACAGAGTGAAAGAGAGCAGGAACATCAGCTTCATATACAGAGTGAAAGAGAGCAGGAACAGCAGCTTCATATAAAGAGTGAAAGAGAGCGTGAACAGCAGCTTCATATACAGATTGAAAGAGAGCAGGAACAGCAGCTTCATATACAGAGTGAAAGAGAGCAGGAACAGCAGCTTCATATACAGAGTGAAAGAGAGCAGGAACAGCAGCTTCATATACAGAGTGAAAGAGAGCAGGAACAGCAGCTTCATATACAGAGTGAAAGAGAGCGTGAACAGCAGCTTCATATACAGAGTGAAAGAGAGCAGGAACAGCAGCTTCATATACAGTGTCAAAGAGAGAAGGAACAGCAGCTTCATATACAGAGTGAAAGAGAGCTGGAACAGCAGCTTCATATACAGAGTGAAAGAGAGCAGGAACAGCAGCTTCATATACAGAGTGAAAGAGAGCAGGAACAGCAGCTTCATATACAGAGTGAAAGAGAGCGGGAACAGCAGCTTCATATACAGAGTGAAAGAGAGCAGGAACAGCAGCTTCATATACAGAGTGAAAGAGAGCAGGAACAGCAGCTTCATATACAGAGTGAAAGAGAGCGGAACAGCAGCTTCATATACAGAGTGAAAGAGAGCAGGAACAGCAGCTTCATATACAGAGTGAAAGAGAGCAGGAACAGCAGCTTCATATACAGAGTGAAAGAGAGCAGGAACAGCAACTTCATATACAGAGTGAAAGAGAGCGGGAACAGCAGATTCATATACAGAGTGAAAGAGAGCAGGAATAGCAGCTTCATAAACAGAGTGAAAGAGAGCAGGAACAGCAGCTACATATACAGCGTGAAAGACAGCGGGAACAGCAGCTTCATATACAGAGTGAAAGAGAGCTGGAACAGCAGCTTCATATACTGAGTGAAAGAGAGCGGGAACAGCAGCTTCATATACAGAGTGAAAGAGAGCGGGAACAGCAGCTTCATATACTGAATGAAAGAGAGCAGGAACAGCAGCTTCATATACAGAGTGAAAGAGAGCAGGAACAGCAGCTTCATATACAGAGTGAAAGAGAGCAGGAACAGCAGCTTCATATACAGAGTGAAAGAGAGCAGGAACAGCAGCTTCATATACAGAGTGAAAGAGAGCGGAACAGCAGCTTCATATACAGAGTGAAAGAGAGCAGGAACAGCAGCTTCATATACAGAGTGAAAGAGAGAGGGAACAGCAGCTTCATATACAGAGTGAAAGAGAGCAGGAACAGCAGCTTCATATACAGAGTGAAAGAGAGCAGGAACAGCAGCTTCATATACAGAGTGAAAGAGAGCAGGAACAGCAGCTTCATATACAGAGTGAAAGAGAGCAGGAACAGCAGCTTCATATACAGAGTGAAAGAGAGCAGGAACAGCAGCTTCATATACAGAGTGAAAGAGAGCAGGAACAGCAGCTTCATATACAGAGTGAAAGAGAGCAGGAACAGCAGCTTCATATACAGAGTGAAAGATAGCAGGAACAGCAGCTTCATATACAGTGTCAAACAGAGAAGGAAGAGCAGCTTCATATACGGAGTGAAAGAGAGCAGGAACAGCAGCTTCATAAACAGAGTGAAAGAGAGCAGAACAGCCGTTTCATATACAGAGTGAAAGAGAGCAGGAACAGCAGCTACATATACAGCGTGAAAGACAGCGGGAACAGCAGCTTCATATACAGAGTGAAAGAGAGCAGGAACAGCAGCTTCATATACAGAGTGAAAGAGAGCGGGAACAGCAGCTTCATATACAGAGTGAAAGAGAGCAGGGAACAGCAGCTTCATATACAGAGTGAAAGACAGCGCGAACAGCAGCTTCATATACAGAGTGAAAGAGAGCAGGAACAGCAGCTTCATATACAGAGTGAAAGAGAGCGTGAACAGCAGCTTCATATACAGAGTGAAAGAGAGCAGGAACAGCAGCTTCATATACAGAGTGAAAGAGAGCAGGAACAGCAGCTTCATATACAGAGTGAAAGAGAGCAGGAACAGCAGCTTCATATACAGAGTGAAAGAGAGCAGGAACAGCAGCTTCATATACAGAGTGAAAGAGAGCAGGAACAGCAGCTTCATATACAGAGTGAAAGAGAGCAGGAACAGCAGCTTCATATACAGAGTGAAAGAGAGCAGGAACAGCAGCTTCATATACAGAGTGAAAGAGAGCAGGAACAGCAGCTTCATATACAGCATGAAAGAGAGCAGGAACAGCAGCTTCATATACAGAGTGAAAGAGAGCGGGAACAGCAGCTTCATATACAGAGTGAAAGAGAGCAGGAACAGCAGCTTCATAAACAGAGTGAAATAGAGCTGGAACAGCAGCTTCATATACAAAGTGAAAGAGAGCAGGAACAGCAGCTTCATAAACAGTGTCATAGAGAGAAGGAACAGCAGCTTCATATACAGAGTGAAAGAGAGCAGGAACAGCAGCTTCATAAATAGAGTGAAAGAGAGCATGAACAGCCGCTTCATATACAGAGTGAAAGAGAGCAGGAACAGCAGCTCCATATACAGAGTGAAAGAGAACAGGAACAGCAGCTTCATATACAGAGTGAAAGAGAGCAGGAACAGCAGCTTCATATACAGAGTGAAAGAGAGCAGGAACAGCAGCTTCATATACAGAGTGAAAGAGAGCGGAACAGCAGCTTCATATACAGAGTGAAAGAGAGCAGGAACAGCAGCTTCATATACAGAGTGAAAGAGAGCAGGAACAGCAGCTTCATATACAGAGTGAAAGAGAGCAGGAACAGCAGCTTCATATACAGAGTGAAAGAGAGCGGGAACAGCAGCTTCATATACAGAGTGAAAGAGAGCAGGAACAGCAGCTTCATATACAGAGTGAAAGAGAGCAGGAACAGCAGCTTCATATACAGAGTGAAAGAGAGCAGGAACAGCAGCTTCATATACAGAGTGAAAGAGAGCAGGAACAGCAGCTTCATATACAGAGTGAAAGAGAGCAGGAACAGCAGCTTCATATACAGAGTGAAAGAGAGCAGGAACAGCAGCTTCATATACAGAGTGAAAGAGAGCAGGAACAGCAGCTTCATATACAGAGTGAAAGAGAGCGGGAACAGCAGCTTCATATACAGAGTGAAAGAGAGCAGGAACAGCAGCTTCATATACAGAGTGAAAGAGAGCAGGAACAGCAGCTTCATATACAGAGTGAAAGAGAGCGTGAACAGCAGCTTCATATACAGAGTGAAAGAGAGCAGGAACAGCAGCTTCATATACAGAGTGAAAGAGAGCAGGAACAGCAGCTTCATATACAGAGTGAAAGAGAGCAGGAACAGCAGCTTCATATACAGAGTGAAAGAGAGCAGGAACAGCAGCTTCATATACAGTGTCAAAGAGAGCAGGAACAGCAGCTTCATATACAGAGTGAAAGAGAGCAGGAACAGCAGCTTCATATACAGAGTGAAAGAGAGCAGGAACAGCAGCTTCATATACAGAGTGAAAGAGAGCAGGGAACAGCAGCTTCATATACAGAGTGAAAGAGAGCAGGAACAGCAGCTTCATATACAGAGTGAAAGAGAGCAGGAACAGCAGCTTCATATACAGAGTGAAAGAGAGCAGGAACAGCAGCTTCATATACAGAGTGAAAGAGAGCAGGAACAGCAGCTTCATATACAGAGTGAAAGAGAGCAGGAACAGCAGCTTCATATATAGAGTGAAGGAGAGCAGGAACAGCAGCTTCATATACAGAGTGAAAGAGAGCGGGAACAGCAGCTTCATATACAGAGTGAAAGAGAGCAGGAACAGCAGCTTCATATACAGAGTGAAAGAGAGCAGGAACAGCAGCTTCATATACAGAGTGAAAGAGAGCAGGGAACAGCAGCTTCATATACAGAGTGAAAGAGAGCAGGAACAGCAGCTTCATATACAGAGTGAAAGAGAGCAGGAACAGCAGCTTCATATACAGAGTGAAAGAGAGCAGGAACAGCAGCTTCATATACAGAGTGAAAGAGAGCAGGAACAGCAGCTTCATATACAGAGTGAAAGAGAGCGGGAACAGCAGCTTCATATACAGAGTGAAAGAGAGCAGGAACAGCAGCTTCATATACAGAGTGAAAGAGAGCAGGAACAGCAGCTTCATATACAGAGTGAAAGAGAGCAGGAACAGCAGCTTCATATACAGAGTGAAAGAGAGCAGGAACAGCAGCTTCATATACAGAGTGAAAGAGAGCAGGAACAGCAGCTTCATATACAGAGTGAAAGAGAGCAGGAACAGCAGCTTCATATACAGAGTGAAAGAGAGCAGGAACAGCAGCTTCATATACAGAGTGAAAGAGAGCGGGAACAGCAGCTTCATATACAGAGTGAAAGAGAGCAGGAACAGCAGCTTCATATACAGAGTGAAAGAGAGCAGGAACAGCAGCTTCATATACAGAGTGAAAGAGAGCAGGAACAGCAGCTTCATATACAGAGTGAAAGAGAGCTGGAACAGCAGCTTCATATACAGAGTGAAAGAGAGCAGGAACAGCAGCTTCATATACAGAGTGAAAGAGAGCGGAACAGCAGCTTCATATACAGAGTGAAAGAGAGCAGGAACAGCAGCTTCATATACAGAGTGAAAGAGAGCGGGAACAGCAGCTTCATATACAGAGTGAAAGAGAGCAGGAACAGCAGCTTCATATACAGAGTGAAAGAGAGCAGGAACAGCAGCTTCATATACAGAGTGAAAGAGAGCAGGAACAGCAGCTTCATATACAGAGTGAAAGAGAGCAGGAACAGCAGCTTCATATACAGAGTGAAAGAGAGCGGGAACAGCAGCTTCATATACAGAGTGAAAGAGAGCAGGAACAGCAGCTTCATATACAGAGTGAAATAGAGCGGCAACAGCAGCTTCATATACAGAGTGAAAAAGAGCAGGAACAGAAGCTTCATATACAGAGTGAAAGAGAGCAGGAACAGCAGCTTCATATACAGAGTGAAAGAGAGCAGGAACAGCAGCTTCATATACAGAGTGAAAGAGAGCAGGGAACAGCAGCTTCATATACAGAGTGAAAGAGAGCAGGAACAGCAGCTTCATATACAGAGTGAAAGAGAGCAGGAACAGCAGCTTCATATACAGAGTGAAAGAGAGCAGGAACAGCAGCTTCATATACAGAGTGAAAGAGAGCAGGAACAGCAGCTTCATATACAGAGTGAAAGAGAGCAGGAACAGCAGCTTCATATACAGAGTGAAAGAGAGCAGGAACAGCAGCTTCATATACAGAGTGAAAGAGAGCAGGAACAGCAGCTTCATATACAGAGTGAAAGAGAGCAGGAACAGCAGCTTCATATACAGAGTGAAAGAGAGCAGGAACAGCAGCTTCATATACAGAGTGAAAGAGAGCAGGAACAGCAGCTTCATATACAGAGTGAAAGAGAGCGGGAACAGCAGCTTCATATACAGAGTGAAAGAGAGCAGGAACAGCAGCTTCATATACAGAGTGAAAGAGAGCGGGAACAGCAGCTTCATATACAGGGTGAAAGAGAGCGGGAACAGCAGCTGCATATACAGAGTGAAAGAGAGCAGGAACAGCAGCTTCATATACAGATTGAAAGAGAGCAGGAACAGCAGCTTCATATACAGAGTGAAAGAGAGCAGGAACAGCAGCTTCATATACAGAGTGAAAGAGAGCAGGAACAGCAGCTTCATATACAGAGTGAAAGAGAGCAGGAACAGCAGCTTCATATACAGAGTGAAAGAGAGCAGGAACAGCAGCTTCATATACAGTGTCAAACAGAGCAGGAACAGCAGCTTCATATACGGAGTGAAAGAGAGCAGGAACAGCAGCTTCATAAACAGAGTGAAAGAGAGCAGGAACAGCCGCTTCAAAAACAGAGTGAAAGAGAGCAGGAACAGCAGCTACATATACAGCGTGAAAGACAGCGGGAACAGCTGCTTCATATGCAGAGTGAAAGAGAGCTGGAACAGCAGCTTCATATACCGAGTGAAAGAGAGCAGGACCAGCAGCTTCATGTACAGAGTGAAAGAGAGCAGGAACAGCAGCTTCATATACAGAGTGAAAGAGAGCTGGAACAGCAGCTTCATATACAGAGTGAAAGAGATCCCGAACAGCAGCTTCATATACAGAGTGAAAGAGAGCAGGAACAGCAGCTTCATATACAGAGTGAAAGAGAGCGGGAACAGCAGCTTCTTATACAGATTGAAAGAGAGCGGGAACAGCAGCTTCATATACAGAGTGAAAGAGAGCAGGAACAGCAGCTTCATATACAGAGTGAAAGAGAGCAGGAACAGCAGCTTCATATACAGAGTGAAAGAGAGCAGGAACAGCAGCTTCATATACAGAGTGAAAGAGAGCAGGAACAGCAGCTTCATATACAGAGTGAAAGAGAGCGGGAACAGCAGCTTCATATACAGAGTGAAAGAGAGCAGGAACAGCAGCTTCATATACAGAGTGAAAGAGAGCAGGAACAGCAGCTTCATATACAGAGTGAAAGAGAGCAGGAACAGCAGCTTCATATACAGAGTGAAAGAGAGCTGGAACAGCAGCTTCATATACAGAGTGAAAGAGAGCAGGAACAGCAGCTTCATATACAGAGTGAAAGAGAGCAGGAACAGCAGCTTCATATACAGAGTGAAAGAGAGCAGGAACAGCAGCTTCATATACAGAGTGAAAGAGAGCAGGAACAGCAGCTTCATATACAGAGTGAAAGAGAGCAGGAACAGCAGCTTCATATACAGAGTGAAAGAGAGCAGGAACAGCAGCTTCATATACAGAGTGAAAGAGAGCAGGAACAGCAGCTTCATATACAGAGTGAAAGAGAGCAGGGAACAGCAGCTTCATATACAGAGTGAAAGAGAGCAGGAACAGCAGCTTCATATACAGAGTGAAAGAGAGCAGGAACAGCAGCTTCATATACAGAGTGAAAGAGAGCAGGAACAGCAGCTTCATATACAGAGTGAAAGAGAGCTGGAACAGCAGCTTCATATACAGAGTGAAAGAGAGCAGGAACAGCAGCTTCATATACAGAGTGAAAGAGAGCAGGAACAGCAGCTTCATATACAGAGTGAAAGAGAGCAGGAACAGCAGCTTCATATACAGAGTGAAAGAGAGCAGGAACAGCAGCTTCATATACAGAGTGAAAGAGAGCAGGAACAGCAGCTTCATATACAGAGTGAAAGAGAGCAGGAACAGCAGCTTCATATACAGAGTGAAAGAGAGCAGGAACAGCAGCTTCATATACAGAGTGAAAGAGAGCAGGAACAGCAGCTTCATATACAGAGTGAAAGAGAGCAGGAACAGCAGCTTCATATACAGAGTGAAAGAGAGCAGGAACAGCAGCTTCATATACAGAGTGAAAGAGAGCAGGAACAGCAGCTTCATATACAGAGTGAAAGAGAGCAGGAACAGCAGCTTCATATACAGAGTGAAAGAGAGCAGGAACAGCAGCTTCATATACAGAGTGAAAGAGAGCGGGAACAGCAGCTTCATATACAGAGTGAAAGAGAGCGGGAACAGCAGCTTCATATACAGAGTGAAAGAGAGCAGGAACAGCAGCTTCATATACAGAGTGAAAGAGAGCGGGAACAGCAGCTTCATATACAGAGTGAAAAAGAGTGGGAACATCTGCTTCATATACAGAGTGAAAGAGAGCAGTAACAGCAGCTTCATATACAGAGTGAAAGAGAGCGCGAACAGCAGCTTCATATACAGAGTGAAAGAGAGCAGGAACAGCAGCTTCATATACAGAGTGAAAGAGAGCAGGAACAGCAGCTTCATATACAGAGTGAAAAAGAGCAGGAACAGCAGCTTCATATACAGAGTGAAAGAGAGCAGGAACAGCAGCTTCATATACAGAGTGAAAGAGAGCAGGAACAGCAGCTTCATATACAGAGTGAAAGAGAGCAGGAACAGCAGCTTCATATACAGAGTGAAAGAGAGCGGAACAGCAGCTTCATATACAGAGTGAAAGAGAGCGGGAACAGCAGCTTCATATACAGAGTGAAAGAGAGCAGGAACAGCAGCTTCATATACAGAGTGAAAGAGAGCAGGAACAGCAGCTTCATATACAGAGTGAAAGAGAGCAGGAACAGCAGCTTCATATACAGAGTGAAAGAGAGCAGGAACAGCAGCTTCATATACAGAGTGAAAGAGAGCGGGAACAGCAGCTTCATATACAGAGTGAAAGAGAGCAGGAACAGCAGCTTCATATACAGAGTGAAAGAGAGCAGGAACAGCAGCTTCATATACAGAGTGAAAGAGAGCAGGAACAGCAGCTTCATATACAGAGTGAAAGAGAGCAGGAACAGCAGCTTCATATACAGAGTGAAAGAGAGCAGGAACAGCAGCTTCATAAACAGAGTGAAAGAGAGCAGGAACAGCAGCTTCATATACAGAGTGAAAGAGAGCAGGAACAGCAGCTTCATATACAGAGTGAAAGAGAGCAAGAAGTGCAGCTCCATATACAGAGTGAAGGAGAGCAGGAACAGCAGCTTCATATACCGAGTGAAAAGAGCGGGAACAGCAGTTTCATATACAGAGTGAAAGAGTTTGGGAACATAAGCTTAATACACAGAGTGAAAGAGAGCAGGGCCAGGAGCGTCATATACAGAGTGAAAGTGAGCGGGAACAGAAGCTTCATATACATAGTGAAAGAGAGCAGGATCATCAGCTTCATATACGGAGTGAAAGAGAGCAGGAACAGCATCTTTTTAAACAAAGTGAAAGAGAGCCGGAACAGCAGCTTCATATACAGAGTGAAAGAGAGCAGGAACAGCATCTTTTTATACAGAGTGAAAGAGAGCAGGAACAGCAGCTTCATATATAGAGTGAAGGAGAGCAGGAACAGCAGCTTCATAAACAGAGTGAAATAGAGCTGGAACAGCAGCTTCATATACAGAGTGAAAGAGAGCGGGAACAGCAGCTGCATATACTGAGTGAAAGACAGCAGGAACAGCAGCTTCATAAACAGAGTGAAAGAGAGCAGGAACAGCATCTCCATATACAGAGTGATGGAGAGCAACAACAGCAGCTTCATATACAGAGTGAAAGAGAGCGCGAAGATCAGCTTCATATACAGAGTGAAGGAGCTCAGGAACAGCAGCTTCATATACAGAGTGAAAGAGAGCGGGAACAGCAGCTTCATATACAGAGTGAAAGAGAGCAGGAACAGCAGCTTCATATACAGAGTGAAAGAGAGCAGGAACAGCAGCTTCATATACAGAGTGAAAGAGAGCGTGAACAGCAGCTTCATATACAGAGTGAAAGAGAGCAGGAACAGCAGCTTCATATACAGAGTGAAAGAGAGCAGGAACAGCAGCTTCATATACAGAGTGAAAGAGAGCAGGAACAGCAGCTTCATATACAGAGTGAAAGAGAGCAGGAACAGCAGCTTCATATACAGAGTGAAAGAGAGCAGGAACAGCAGCTTCATATACAGAGTGAAAGAGAGCGGGAACAGCAGCTTCATATACAGAGTGAAAGAGAGCAGGAACAGCAGCTTCATATACAGAGTGAAGGAGAGCAGGAACAGGAGCTTCCTGTGCAGAGTGAAAGAGAGCAGGAACAGCAGCTTCATATACAGAGTGAAAGAGAGCAGGAACAGCAGCTTCATATACAGAGTGAAAGAGAGCAGGAACAGCAGCTTCATATACAGAGTGAAAGAGAGCAGGAACAGCAGCTTCATATACAGAGTGAAAGAGAGCAGGAACAGCAGCTTCATATACAGAGTGAAAGAGAGCAGGAACAGCAGCTTCATATACAGAGTGAAAGAGAGCGGAACAGCAGCTTCATATACAGAGTGAAAGAGAGCAGGAACAGAAGCTTCATATACGGAGTGAAAGCTAGTGGGAACAGCAGCTTCATATACAGAGTGAAAGAGAGCAGGAACAGCAGCTTCATATACAGAGTGAAAGAGAGCGGCAACAGCAGCTTCATATACAGGGTGAAAGAGAGCTGGAACAGCAGCTTCATATACAGAGTGAAAGAGAGCAGGACCAGCAGCTTCATATACAGAGTGAAAGAGAGCAGGAACAGCAGCTTCATATACAGAGTGAAAGAGAGCAGGAACAGCAGCTTCATATACAGAGTGAAAGAGAGCAGGAACAGCAGCTTCATATACAGAGTGAAAGAGAGCAGGAACAGCAGCTTCATATACAGAGTGAAAGAGAGCTGGAACAGCAGCTTCATATACAGAGTGAAAGAGAGCGGGAACAGCAGCTTCATATACAGAGTGAAAGAGAGCAGGAACAGCAGCTTCATATACAGAGTGAAAGAGAGCAGGAACAGCAGCTTCATATACAGAGTGAAAGAGAGAGGGAACAGCAGCTTCATATACAGAGTGAAAGAGAGCAGGAACAGCAGCTTCATATACAGAGTGAAAGAGAGCGAGAACAGCAGTTTCATATACAGAGTGAAAGAGTTTGGGAACATAAGCTTAATACACAGAGTGAAAGAGAGCAGGGCCAGGAGCGTCATATACAGAGTGAAAGTGAGCGGGAACAGAAGCTTCATATACAGAGTGAAAGAGAGCGGAACAGCAGCTTCATATACAGAGTGAAAGAGAGCAGGAACAGCAGCTTCATATACAGAGTGAAAGAGAGCAGGGAACAGCAGCTTCATATACAGAGTGAAAGAGAGCAGGAACAGCAGCTTCATATACAGAGTGAAAGAGAGCAGGAACAGCAGCTTCATATACAGAGTGAAAGAGAGCAGGAACAGCAGCTTCATATACAGAGTGAAAGAGAGCAGGGAACAGCAGCTTCATATACAGAGTGAAAGAGAGCAGGAACAGCAGCTTCATATACAGAGTGAAAGAGAGCAGGAACAGCAGCTTCATATACAGAGTGAAAGAGAGCAGGAACAGCAGCTTCATATACAGAGTGAAAGAGAGCAGGAACAGCAGCTTCATATACAGAGTGAAAGAGAGCAGGAACAGCAGCTTCATATACAGAGTGAAAGAGAGCAGGAACAGCAGCTTCATATACAGAGTGAAAGAGAGCAGGAACAGCAGCTTCATATACAGAGTGAAAGAGAGCAGGAACAGCAGCTTCATATACAGAGTGAAAGAGAGCAGGAACAGCAGCTTCATATACAGAGTGAAAGAGAGCAGGAACAGCAGCTTCATATACAGAGTGAAAGAGAGCAGGAACAGCAGCTTCATATACAGAGTGAAAGAGAGCAGGAACAGCAGCTTCATATACAGAGTGAAAGAGAGCAGGAACAGCAGCTTCATATACAGAGTGAAAGAGAGCAGGAACAGCAGCTTCATATACAGAGTGAAAGAGAGCGGGAACAGCAGCTTCATATACAGAGTGAAAGAGAGCAGGAACAGCAGCTTCATATACAGAGTGAAAGAGAGCAGGAACAGCAGCTTCATATACAGAGTGAAAGAGAGCAGGAACAGCAGCTTCATATACAGAGTGAAAGAGAGCAGGAACAGCAGCTTCATATACAGAGTGAAAGAGAACGGGAACAGCAGCTTCATATACAGAGTGAAAGAGAGCAGGAACAGCAGCTTCATATACAGAGTGATATAGACCGGTGACAGCAGCTTCATATACAGAGTGAAAGAGTGCGGGAACAGAAGCTGCATATACTGAATGAAAGAGAGCAGGACCAGCAGCTTCATATACAGAGTGAAAGAGACCGGGAACAGCAGCATCATGTAAAGAGTGCAAGAGAGCGGGAACAGCAGCTTCATATACAGAGTGAAAGAGAGCAGGAACAGCAGCTTCATATACCGAGTGAAAGAGTGCGGGAACAGCAGCTGCATATACTGAATGAAAGAGAGCAGGACCAGCAGCTTCATAAACAGATTGAAAGAGAGCGGGAACAGCAGCTTCATATACAGAGTTAAAGAGAGCAGGAACAGCAGCTTCATATACAGAGTGAAAGAGAGCGCGAACAGCAGCGTCATATACAGATTGAAAGAGACCAGGAACAGCAGCTTCATATACAGATTGAAGGAGAGACCGGAACAGCAGCTTAATATACAGAGTGAAAGAGAGCAGGAACAGCAGCATCATATACAGAGTGAAAGAAAGCAGGAAAAGCAGATTCATATACAGTGTGAAAGAGAGCGGAACAGCTAGCTTCATATACAGAGAGGAAAGAGAGCAGGAACAGCAGCTTCATATACAGAGTGAAAGAGAGCGGGAACAGCAGCTTCATATACAGAGTGAAAGAGAGCAGGAACAGCAGCTTCATATACAGAGTGAAAGAGAGCAGGAACAGCAGCTTCATATACAGAGTGAAAGAGAGCAGGAACAGCAGCTTCATATACAGAGTGAAAGAGAGCAGAACAGCAGCTTCATATACAGAGTGAAAGAGAGCAGGAACAGCAGCTACATATACAGAGTGAAAGAGAGCAGGAACAGCAGCTTCATATACAGAGTGAAAGAGAGCAGGAACAGCAGCTTCATATACAGAGTGAAGGAGTGCAGGGACAGCAGCTTCATATACAGAGTGAAAGATTGCGCGAACAGCAGCTTCATATACAGAGTGAAAGAGAGCAGGAACAGCAGCTCCATGTACAGAGTGAAGGAGAGCAGGAACAGGAGCTTTATATACAGAGTGAAAGAGAGCAGGAACGGCAGCTTTATATACAGAGTGAAAGAGAGCTGTAACAGCAGCTTCATATACAGAGTGAAAGAGAGCAGGAACAGCAGCTTCATATACAGAGTGAAAGAGAGCAGGAACAGCAGCTTCATATACAGAGTGAAAGAGAGCGGAACAGCAGCTTCATATACAGGGTGAAAGAGACCGGGAACAGCAGCTGCATATACTGAGTTAAAGAGAGCAGGACCAGCAGCTTCATATAAGAGTGAAAGAGAGCAGGAACAGCAGCTTCATAAACAGAGTGAAAGAGAGCAGAACAGCAGCTTCATATACAGAGTGAAAGAGAGCAGGAACAGCAGCTTCATATACAGAGTGAAAGAGAGCAGGAACAGCAGCTTCATATACAGAGTGAAAGAGAGCAGGAACAGCAGCTTCATAAACAGAGTGAAAGAGAGCAGGAACATCAGCTTCATATACAGAGTGAAAGAGAGCAGGAACAGCAGCTTCATATACAGAGTGAAAGAGAGCAGGAACAGCAGCTTCATATACAGAGTGAAAGAGAGCAGGAACAGCAGCTTCATATACAGAGTGAAAGAGAGCAGGAACAGCAGCTTCATATACAGAGTGAAAGAGAGCAGGAACAGCAGCTTCATATACAGAGTGAAAGAGAGCAGGAACAGCAGCTTCATAAACAAAGTGAAAGAGAGCTGGAACAGCAGCTTCATATACAGAGTGAAAGAGAGCGGGAACAGCAGCTTCATATACAGAGTGAAAGAGAGCGGGAACAGCAGCTTCATATACAGAGTGAAAGAGAGCGGAACAGCAGCTTCATATACAGAGTGAAAGAGAGCACGAAAAGCAGCTTCATATACGGAGTGAAAGAGAGTGGGAACAGCAGCTTCATATATAGAGTGAAAGAGAGCGCGAAAAGCAGCTTCATATACAGAGTGAAAGAGAGCAGGAACAGCAGCTTCATATACAGAGTGAAAGAGAGCGGGAACAGCAGCTTCATATACAGAGTGAAAGAGAGCAGGAACAGCAGCTTCAAATACAGAGTGAAAGAGAGCAGGAACAGCAGCTTCATATACAGAGTGAAAGAGAGCGGGAATAGCAGCTGCATATACTGAGTGAAAGAGAGCTGGAACAGCAGCTTCATATACAGAGTGAAAGAGAGCTGGAACAGCAGCTTCATATACAGAGTGAAAGAGAGCGGGAAAAGCACTTCATATACAGAGTGAAAGGAGAGCAGGAACAGCAGCTTCATATACAGAGTGAAAGAGAGCGGAACAGCTTGCTCCATATACAGAGTGAAGAGAGCAGGAACAGCAGCTTCATAACAGAGTGAAAGAGAGCCGGGAACAGCAGCTTCATATACAGAGTGAAAGAGAGCTGGGAACAGCAGCTTTCATATACAGAGTGAAAGAGAGCAGGAACAGCAACTTCATACACAGAGTGAAAGAGAGCAGGAACAGCAGATTCATATTCAGAGTGAAAAGAGAGCAGGATCAGAGACTTCATATACAGAGAGAAAGAGAGCAGGAACAGCAGATTCATATACAGAGTGAAAGAGAGCAGGAACAGCAGCTTCATATACAGAGTGAAAGAGAGCAGGAACAGCAGCTTCATATACAGAGTGAAAGAGAGCGGGAACAGCAGCTTCAAAAACAGAGTGAAAGAGAGCAGGAACAGCAGCTTCATATACAGAGTGAAAGAGTGCGGGAACAGCAGCTTCATATACTGAATGAAAGAGAGCAGGAACAGCAGCTTCATATACAGAGTGAAAGAGAGCAGGAACAGCAGCTTCATATACAGAGTGAAAGAGAGCAGGAACAGCAGCTTCATATACAGAGTGAAAGAGAGCGGGAACAGCAGCTTCATATACAGAGTGAAAGAGAGCGGAACAGCAGCTTCATATACAGAGTGAAAGAGAGCGGGAACAGCAGCTTCATATACAGAGTGAAAGAGAGCAGGAACAGCAGCTTCATATACAGAGTGAAAGAGAGCAGGAACAGCAGCTTCATATACAGAGTGAAAGAGAGCAGGAACAGCAGCTACATATACAGCGTGAAAGACAGCGGGAACAGCAGCTTCTTATACAGATTGAAAAAGAGTGGGAACATCAGTTTCATATACAGAGTAAAGAGAGCTATAACAGCAGCTTCATATCCAGAGTGAAAGAGAGCAGGAACAGCAGCTTCATATACAGAGTGAAAGAGAGCGCGAACAGCAGCTTCATATACAGAGTGAAAGAGAGCGTGAACAGCAGCTTCATATACAGAGTGAAAGAGAGCAGGAACAGCAGCTTCATATACTGAGTGAAAGAGAGCGGGAACAGCAGCTTCATATACAGAGTGAAAGATAGACTGAACAGCAGCTTCATATACTGAGTGAAAGAGAGCGGGAACAGCAGCTTCATATACAGATGAAAGAGAGCAGGAACAGCAGCTCATAGACAGAGTGAAATGGAGAGCAGACAGCAGCTTCATATACAGATTGAAAGACGAGACGGGAACAGCATCTTCAATATAAAAGAGTGCAAGAGAGCTGGGAGCAGCAGCTTCATAGGCATTAGAGGTGAAAGAGAGCAGTAAGCAGCAGCGTCATACACAGAGTGAAATAGGAGCACAGTGAAGCAGCATATTCATATACAGTGTCTACGAGAGTAGGAACAGCAGATTCAATATACAGAGTGAAAGTGAGCAGGAACAGGGCAGCTTAATATACAGAGTGAAAGAGAGCAGGAACAAGCAGCTTCATATACAGAGTGAATAGAGATCAGGGGAAACAGAAGCTTCAGATACAGAGTGAAAGAGAGCGGGCTACAGCAGCTTCATATACAGAGTGAAAGAGAGCGGGATAATAGCAGCTTCATATACTGAGTGAAAGAGAGCTGCAACAGCAGCTTCATAAACAGATTGAATGAGAGCGGGAACAGCAGCTTCATATACGGAGTGAAAGAGAGCGGTGACAGCAGCTTCATATACAGAGTGAAGAGAGCAGGAACAGCAGCTTCATATACAGAGTGAAAGAGAGCTGGAAACAGCAGCTTCATATACAGCGTGAAAGAGAGAGGAACAGCAGCATCATATACAGAGTGAAAGAGAGCGGGAACAGCAGCTTCATATACAGAGTGAAAGAGAGCAGGAACAGCAGCTT